>NC_132885.1:42062506-42230006 GCF_030463535.1 Salminus brasiliensis | reverse complement strand
TGGAATATTTCGATCCTTTTTAAATTCCGTTGTAAAATCCCAGCTCATTAGTTTCATTTCAGCACGGCAGGTTTCAGCTCTGCGGGGGATGTCCTCCCCAGTTTAGACGTTTCCAGATCCGCCTCCTCACCATCTCCACCATCCTGGAGGAGAACGCTAACAGCTAATTCTGTGACATCAGCTAACAGGCACTCGCACTGGCTAGCACACTGAGTGTTGGGGGAGGGCGAGGACTGTCCTACCCACCCTGAGAGATAGAGAGGACAGTGATGCAGCATCATCAGATCTCCCACCTGCGACCTCCTGATGTCATTCGGGAGCCCTCATCAAGTTTAATATTTGATGCTTTATTTAGGTTTGTTTCATCTATGAAAAATAGAAACAACATTGTGCTGTGATTTTGATGTTTGGACAGTTTTGGATAAAGAGACAATGTTAGAAGGTGTGAGCCAATCAGGTGTGTTCTTGGTAGGCAGGGTTTAAAGAGCTCCATTGGAATAATTCCATATGTGCAATTACACAGTCATTAACTGTAACCTTGTGTGTGTGTGTGTATTTCTCTTCCAGTCCATGAACATCCTGGCATCTGTGCTGTTACTCTACACCAGAGAAGAGGAGGCATTCTGGCTACTGGTCACTGTGTGTGAGAGGATGCTGCCCGATTACTTCAACCACAGGGTCATCGGTGAGGAAACCCCTACCCTGCGCTGCCACTCACTGGCCACTTTATTAGAAACACCTACCTTCTGCCTTTTTCCTGTCCACTTTATGTCTGCTTTGTGCTTCCACTCACTGGCCACTTTATTAGAAACCCCTACCTTGTGCTTCCACTCACTGGCCACTTTATTAGAAACACGTACCTTGTGCTTCCACTCACTGGCCACTTTATTAGAAACACCTACCTTGTGCTTCCACTCACTGGCCACTTTATTAGAAACACCTACCTTGTGCTTCCACTCACTGGCCACTTTATTAGAAACACCTACCTTGTGCTTCCACTCACTGGCCACTTTATTAGAAACACCTACCTTGTGCTTCCACTCACTGGCCACTTTGGTGGGTCAGTTGATGCCGGTGTCTGGGTCTCTGTTCTAGTGTGTGTGTTTGTTTGTGTAAACGTTGTGTAAACAGTCGTGGTGTTTTGCTCTGTCGCCACACCCTTGACTCAGTTCCTGCTTTGCTGTTCCGCTATTCTTTTTTATTGTTTTGGTCAGTGATGCAAGTACACCACCAGACCTTTCTGTGTGTGTGTGTGTGGGGGTCATACAGGCCCGCATTGAGGACAGGATGTGTGTGTTTGTACATACTCTAGGTTATATACATGAATTGGCCACTAGGGGTCTCCAAACCCATCCACAGGCGGGGTGTAAGCATGTGTCCCTCTTCCAGTTCATGAACATCCTGGTGTCCGTGCTGTCTCTCTAGGGCGGGTTTACAGTGTGTTTGTGTCTCTCAGGTGCTCAGGTGGATCAGTCCGTGTTTGAGGAGCTGATCCGGGAGCGCCTGCCATCTCTGACCGAAAGCGTTCCGGATCTTTCTCCCCTGGCGTCCGTGTCTCTGACCTGGTTCCTCACGCTGTTCATGAGTGTCCTGCCATTCCGCAGCGCCCTCTACGTGCTGGACTGCTTCTTCTACCATGGCATCAAAGCTGTGTTTCAGCTGGGGCTCGCCGTGCTGGACGCCAACGCTGCCGAGCTTTGTGCCAGTACTGATGATGGGCAAGCGCTGATGACCCTCACCAGGTAGAGCTACACGTGTTTGTCTTGCAGTCTTTCTCTCTCTCACACACTCATTAATACATACCCTGAGATTACTCAAGTGAGATTAAACACAAGCATCGTTTTCCCCCCGGTGTTTTGTCGCCCTCTAGTGGACAACCTACACATTATGTTTTTAAAACTGCAGATGTTAGTCAGCTGTAGCCATACTCTACCAAAAATAATTACCAGCATTAATTAGTTGGATCAACTCATTTTAACATCCTTGATTTCAGAAGAAACAGTGGATGAGCAGGTGTCCCAATACTTTTGTCTATTTAGTGTTTTAAGTTGCCTCACACAATGCTGATGCAATTCTGTGTATGTGTGTTTGTGTAGTTTCCTTGAACAGGTGCGAGATGATGAGGAGCCATGTGTGTGTGCAGAGGAGGCGGGGCCTGCGACACACACACACATCACCGCACTGCTCAACGATGCATATGAGGTGGGTGTGTGTGTATGAATTGCTGACATTTTCAGAGCTGAATCTTAGTGATTATCGAAATTATGAATCGGAAATGATTATAGACTCTTCTGTTTATCTAACTTTACTTAAATATAGAATTATGACGTATAGTGGAGCTCTGCATATGATAAGATAGTCCTTTATTAGTCCCGCAGTGGGGAAATTCACAATATGTTTGTGTGTGTGTGTGTGTGTGTGTGTAGAAATTTGGGGACCTGACAGTGAGGCAGATAGAGAGGATGAGGTGCAGACACAGGATCCAAGTACTGCAGAGCCACGAGGACACCACTAAAGAGAACACGGTGAGACACACACACACACACACACACACACACACACACACATTCCTTGGTTTTTGGGGTGTAAATAATCCTACTCACTGGACACTTTACTAGAAACACCTACCATTTGCTTTCTGACAGGCCACTTTATTGGAAACACCTACCTATTGTTTCCTGACTGGCCACTTTATTAAAAACACCTACCTTGTACTCACTTGCTTCTGGCAGAATCTGCAGATCAAAGAGCGCCCCCTTGTGGATATCTGTGATTAATGCATCTCTGCTTTCTCCTGCGTCTCTGTAGCTGAGGCTGGTCTCACCTGATGTCTCGCTTTCTCAGGAGGACCTGTCCAGTCTGTACGACCTGTTTAAGGTGAGTATGACCTGCTAACTGCAGGCCTACATCAGTGTCTGACCCTGTAGGACCCCTGGACTACCTGGACTACAGTTAGAGGTTACTGTTAGCATCATGCTAAGTAGTGAGGCATAAGCTTTCATTACTTGTAGCCTCGTAGCTCCATTGCTAAAACTTAAGGTGAGGTAATGAATGGACTGTGTGTGTGTGTGTGTGTGTGTTTCAGACAGAGCACTTCATTAGTCTGTACTGGGGGGATGGTGTGTGTTCGACCCCCCCTGAGCAGCGGGCAGCGGGCCGTGGTTACACTGAAAGCTATCATGTGGACCGTGCCCAGTTTAAGAGCCTGTACCTGCTGCTGACTCCGTGGCCCTGCGGCTCTCACACAGACACCATGGCCCAGAGAACCTTCGCCCTGCTGGACCAGAACCGGCAAAACCGCATCAGCTTTACACAGTTCGCCCAGTGGCTCGGTGCGCAACTACTGTTATTACACTAATGAGTAATATTATTAAAACTTCATACTGGATATTAATATTATTAGAACTTCATACTGGATATTAATGTTATTAGAACTTCATACTGGATATTAATGCTATTAGAACTTCATACTGGATATTAATGTTATTAGAACTTCATACTGGATATTAATGCTATTAGAACTTCATACTGGATATTAATGCTATTAGAACTTCATACTGGATATTAATGTCATTAGAGCTTCATACTGGATATTAATATCATTAGAGCTTCATACTGGATATTAATGTTATTAGAGCTTCATACTGGATATTAATGCTATTAGAGCTTCATACTGGATATTAATGTTATTAGAGATTCATACTGGATATTAATGTTATTAGAGCTTCATACTGGATATTAATATTATTAGAGCTTCATACTGGATATTAATATTATTAGAGATTCATACTAGATATTAATGTTATTAGAACTTCATACTGGATATTAATGTTATTAGAGCTTCATACTGGATATTAATATTATTAGAGCTTCATACTGGATATTAATATTATTAGAGATTCATACTAGATATTAATGTTATTAGAACTTCATACTGGATATTAATGTTATTAGAGCTTCATACTGGATATTAATGTCATTAGAACTTCATACTGGATATTAATGCTATTAGAGCTTCATACTGGATATTAATATTATTAGAGATTCATACTAGATATTAATGTTATTAGAACTTCATACTGGATATTAATGCTATTAGAACTTCATACTGGATATTAATGTTATTAGAGCTTCATACTGGATATTAATGTTATTAGAACTTCATACTGGATATTAATGCTATTAGAACTTCATACTGGATATTAATGCTATTAGAACTTCATACTGGATATTAATGTTATTAGAGCTTCATACTGGATATTAATGTTATTAGAACTTCATACTGGATATTAATGCTATTAGAACTTCATACTGATATTAATGTTATTAGAGCTTCATACTGGATATTAATGTTATTAGAACTTCATACTGGATATTAATGCTCTGGTTATGGTTTCTTCTCCCTCTCTGTAGACACTCTATACTGTGAAGAGTTTAATGAGAAGGTCAGGCTCCTTTATCGTCTCCACATCCCTCCAGGTGGGTCCATATGGACGGTCATGCTGTTAAACACAATGTCAGACTGTTAGCGGCCTTTTTTGTGTCATTGTGTAGTGGGGCTGTAAAGTAGGAGGAGCTTATGAAGTTAGCAGTGAATGTAATTTTTGTGTTTCAGCTCTGACTGAGAATGAGGATCAATCTTCTCTGGCGAAGAACCCCATCCTTTCCACCACCCGGCCTCTCTATGTGGACCTGCCCAATGGTACTAAGCACTGACATACACCTATTGGACAGTCCTTACTTCAGGCAACTAGGAGATCTCTGCTAATGACATTAATGTGGGATAATAATTCATTCCTGCACGACCTTTCTCCATGAATATGTAAATGGCATGGATTCTGTGACATCACAAAAAGGTTGATATGGACTCTTTTAAGCAGCCTACATTATAAAACACATGTTTGCGCCACCTAAAGGATGGTAGTAGTATTCAAGGCCTGGGAAACAATTCCCTTAATGTTAATACACTATATGGACAAAGGTTTTGGGACACCTGCTCACACATGCTGTTTCTTCTGAAATCAGGGGTATTGAAAAGGGTTTATCCTGTCTCTACTGTCCAAGAAGGGCTTTCTATTACATTTTGGAGGAGCACTGCTGTGAGGAGTTTGGTTGATCACCAGCCCACCTCATTCCAAAAGTACTGGATGGAGCTCCTCCTCCATCATTCCAGAGAACACAGCATTCCTCCACTGCTCCACAGCTCAATGGTGGGGGGCTTTATACCCCTCTAGCCCACGCCTGGCATTATTAGGCAGCATGGAGCCAATAGGGTCATGATGTTTATCTGCTCCAGAGAGTCCTATTCTATTGGCAGTACTTCTCTACTAAACAAGCTGTGTGTGTGCATTTGCATATCTGTGTCAGCAATCGGTGCAATTTAAAGTAGCTGAATGCATTCATTAAAAGGGGTGTCCACAAACATTTGGGCATATAGTGTAGGTCCCTATTACCATTCTGATATGAATAAAGGTGATGTTACTGCTGTGTTTGTTGTCCAGTGGAGAGGAAGAGCCACGAGGAGCAGCTGAAGCAGATGCTGAAGGACTTGGCCAAGGAGAGGGACAAAGGCCAGGAGAAACCCCTCCCTCACATGAAGCAGGTCAGTTAATGTGTGGGGGCCAGTTTCTGGTTTTCGGGCACATGTTGAGGAGCAGGAATCCATCCAGAATCCATTCGTTTCCCACTGGATGTTCAGGTCCTCCTGCAGTTCCAGTCTAAGTGACTGTAGTAAGTGTGTCTTCAGCACGGTGACCCTGTTCCTCTTCTCCAACAGCGGGAGTTCGTCCAGTTCTGCAAGACTCTGTGCAGCATGTTCCATGGCGACTGTGCCGAGAATGAACTCTTCCAGGCCATCGCCATGGTCACCAGCCTCGTCCTGCAGATCGGGGAGGCCAGGAATAAAGAGCGACGGCCATCAGGGGCGGAGCAGAAGGAAGGGGAAAGCCCGGATCAGGCGGCCCCCAGTGCGTCCGAGGCGGAAGGCGACTGGACGGTGAGGTTTGAGCAGATCCTGGCCTCGCTGCTCACCGAGCAAGCCCTCGTCAACTTCCTGGAGAGGCCCGTGGACCTGGGCGCAAAGATCTCATCCGCAAAGGAGAGGCAGTACCAGGTGCGGGCTGGCCTGCTAATGATCCAGCGCAAGACCAGATGAGACCTGGTGGAGCCAAGAGCGGTGTGACTGGGCTCAGTCTGAGGTTTCTCGGTTTCTACAGAACCCATGGGCAACCAGCTGGAGCGAGAACATGCTTGACCACCTGATGCAGTGGTTCTCAACTCCTCCTGAGTTGAAGTAGGTGCGTGAAGAGCAGCGAAACACTAAAATGTGCAAGACAGGGGGCTCTAGAACCAGGGTTAAGGACCACAGATTGGGCCTGCATCACCAAGAAGTAGCTTTGGGACCATTGAAGGAAGCTGGCCTTCCTTTAAACAGACCACAGTATCCTAAGGCAGGGTTGGAGGCTTTACCTGTACGTGTGACACGCTGTAATTTATGATTCAGGCAAAAATGAAGAAAATACAAGCAAATGGTTTCTTGGTTCCGTGGGATTCTACCATCTGCATAATTAAGTGCTGACTGTATAAACGAGTCATTCAGAGAGGGTTCTGGAGTTAAATGGGTCGTTCTAGGGTCAGAGCTGGAGATCTACAGTGGAGGTGAAGGGAAGCAGACGTCTGAAGCTCTAATAATAAAAGCTCCTCACAGAAAGTTCTTTACCTAATGGTGATGAAGACGCTGCCTGATGCCTGAGACACGGTTCTACCAGCGTTCTGAGAAGAGTTCGGCTCTAGAACCTGCTTTTAGAACCAGATCATTAAAATGGTGGAGGGATACATGCTGCAGGGTGTAGTGCAGCTACAGAAAGTAGTCCCTAAAGAGAACTGGATTAGTTCAGATTCTCTATTCACTATTTTACCTTCATCATCATCATCATCATTCCATATAAAACTCAGAAGACTCGTGTAGCTGCACTGGTGGGTTTGGATAGAAGATAAATTATGGGCTGTATTGGGTTGTAGTCATGGCGACCGACGCCTGCTTCCATTCACCTCCACTGTAAAGAGTCTTAGGAAGTTCTGTGAATACCAGAATCCTAAAAGTAGTGCCTTATCAATTAGCTGCCGCGCTGTAACAGCACCATGACGCTTATTGTACACATGCTAACTAATATTGTAAGAAAGCCACTTTGTTTACTGTGAAGCCTCAGCCAGGATGAAGTGACCTCCTGTACCGCAGCAAGTTCAGCTAAGCATTAAGTTGCATTAAAGCAATCCATTCTACGCTGCACTGTACTGAAGACCACCCATCATCATCTACTTATGACAGAAAATTGGATCTCTGTAGCTCTTACAGATGTCCACTACATGGACAAAATTATTGGGACACCTACAGGAGCCTTTCTGATCTCCCATTCTAAACCCATATGCATTCATATGGAGCTGGTCCCCCTTTGCTCTGCAGTTACTGAGTCAGTTGGAGGCTTTTCTGCACTCTGCTCTGAGGAGCTCAGCACCCGGCCCTGACCCCGCTCTGTAACTTTACGTGGTCTGACAGACACTCGGTGGACACTGAGCTGCTCTCTGTGAGCTGTTCCTCCTAAACTCTTCCACTGTTCAATAATAACACCACCCACAGCTGATGGAGGAAGATCTAGGAGGGAGGAAATTTCACCAGCTGACTTGTTGTTGTTGGTGCAGCGGTGTCTCCTATTACATACAGAACCACGCTGGAGTTCAGTGAGCTCTTCAGAACCTCCCGTTCTTTCACTGATGTGTGGAAGACAGACAGACTGCAGCAGACACCTGTGGCTGAAAAGGACTGAATCACATGCCAGAATTCAGTGATTAAGAGGTGTCCCAATACTTTTGTCCACACAGTACAGCTGACATTATCATACCTGCAGCACTTAAGAGAACGTGCCTTCAACAGTTTTGTTTGGAAGAGACACGGCTTCAGAAAGTGTTTTCTACTTTTCTTTTAGGACCAATGTAATCAGTCTGACATCTGAAGAACTTTGAGCCTTGTTTGTACCGTATCTGCATTTTATATGTTGGTTTTACTTTTAAAATAAATAAAACAAATACAAAACAGTCCTGATTAAGATACACAAATGCTTTGTTCTGTTTCTGTGAGGTTTATGAAGTCTGAAGACCAAGCAAAGTTCTAATGACTTGTTTTACAGGTAAACTAACTTTATGAAAAATGGACAAACCTAAACAAAAAACATTAATAGCAAGTTAAAAAAGGTATGACTAAATGTAAAATTCATTTATTTTGTGTTAGTGTTCCTTAAACCATTTCCAAAGCTCGCCTTAAAAGACCCCTGTATTATTTGTAGCGATCCGCTCTCTGAACCTGCACCCTAATCACTGTAGTGCACTACCCTGGGGGTTTTGTACCAGTGTCCAAAAATGTGCGGAACGTCCAGCGCACGGACGTTCTGCAATCCAACAACGGACCCTGAATGGACATGAAATACCCATAATCCATTGTGTTGTTTGGGTTGAAGATTTGTGCATCTAGCATGTCTACCACATCCAACTCAGATCTCCATTTAAAGGTGCTCGTATCAGTCACTGCACTACCAATCTGTGGCAGTGAACACACACACACGTGAACTAGGGAGCAGTGGGCAGCTAACTCCTGGGGAGCAGAGGGGGTGAAAGGCCTTGCTCAAGGGCCCAACAGTGGCAGCTTGCCGATCCCGGGTATCGAACCCACAACAGCCTGGAGCTCTAATCACTGAGCCACCACTGCCCCCCTGTGAAGGGAACAACAAAAGGTAGTGTTTGAGCATGGCCGCGATTTTAAGGCCACTATCAGAGCAGCGCTGCTATTGGCTGACTCAAACTTTCGGCATCAGCTGGGCATCTCACCAGTTAAGATCAGTGCATTCAGACCTCCTTTCTGGACCAGGCGAACACCAAACGCAAGACAAACTGAATTCTTTTACACATTTATTCCAACATCCATGAAAAGATTATTAGTTTTCATCCACATTGACAGTCTGGAGACCTGCGAAGAGAGAACACGAGAAGTTAGAGGTTGTGTTTTTTGGTAGATTGCAAACTGCATTACAGATACTTCAACCAAACATAGGACATCCAGAGTCCTGGATAGTACAGAGGAGTAATTACGTTCCAATATCCTTCCACCCCTACCCAACACAATCTGACGAAGCTTATCAACACTGGATGGCGCTGCAGACCAGGGTGGCTTTATACTTTACCCACACCTCTTAAGATCAACAGGCTGTCCACAAGCTACGCAGGTAACGTTGCTTAAAGTGATGCACCATTTCCACACATTTTGGACAAGACTATTTAAGTTAACTTGGGTTGTACTAGCGACCCATCAAACAGAACCATGCACTGAACACGGAAATATACTGAAGGTTCTCCAAACTGAAAGAATCAGTTCTGTACAAAACCAACAATATTAGTTCGCACTATTAGACTAAATACAGTTATTGCACAAGTGTGCCCTACCTCGAAACCTTCAGCTGCATCATTTTAGCTTTCATGCAATCTAAAACATCCCTCAAGTTACACCCTACACCCATTCTAGCTTACTGTACATCAAAACAGCAACAACTGAAACGAAATATTGTCTCAGAACGGTTGTATCAGAACCTGTAGACAGAACTAAATCTGTTTTTTTTATTAATTATATATATATATATATATATTATATATATATATATATATATTCTGGGACTCCACACACTGCATTCACAGTTCTCTCCTCATATTGGAATAATCTCAGAATAATTAAATGCATGTCTGCTGAAGAACAGTCATCCCACCAAGTAATACGATGCTACCTGCTGCCGGAACCATACACTTAACCATAAACCTAACCAGCAAAATTCCAGCAGTGAACTTCAGACACCACAGGTGTGGCTCACAAGATAACTGTCCAATAGGAGAAGAGGTAAGAGACAGTCCTCAAATTTGTGCTAAAGGTATCTGGCTAACTGAAATAAGACTTCTGAACAGTTCATAATCTGAAGAGCTCTCCTCTGAGGACGACCGTAGACTGTAGTTAAACCAGAGACGTGTTCTCCGAAGCTGAACCTCACCTTTGTATGTGGTGACGGGAACGTATGTGACGAGGGTGTACAGCTTGTTGGGGGAATCTTCGTCTTCGTTGCGTTTCCTGGAGAGACGCACGCGCATGCGGTATGGGACGTTCCTGCAGGGACACGAGACATCCATGAAATACAAACCCACCAGGACATCACTGCCTTTTCTCAATGTCCGTGGCACTGTGGTTAAGAGTGATTAAGGTAGAAGTGATTGAAATTCTAAGTCCATAAAGAGAAATATTACAAATATTACAGTTTATAGGGACAGTACAGCAGCGCCACCTTGCTGCAAGTAAATAAAAACATTGTCTAATGTTAAACTGGTGGTGCAGACCACCGTAAAACCACAGCGAATTAAACCAGACTTTACTGGAGCACTGCTATTTTGGAAAGTTCCCACTCCATTATCTGTTGTATCTTCAACCAGGGAAGAAATCTTGTCTAGTCTTTGATCCTCTCAGGTTTTCTTCCTCTTGATCTGAGAGTGTTTTTCTTGCCTCTGTCAGCACTGGCTTGCTAAAAGGAGGCTTGGACTGGGATCTCTGAAGCTGCTTTGTAACAACATCCACTGTGAAATACTCTCTATATAAAGAGATCTTCACCAAATTTCCAATCAAAGCGATACGGGCTGGATTTACCCAAAAAAAGTCTCGGCATTGGTGGAACAAGCAACACACTGAAAGCTCTCTCTAACTTTTTTAGGGAAGTTAGGTAGAAGAGCAGAATAATGCACTTACAAGCACAATGAACTTTTAATTAAGAATATCCAGACGACCCATTGGAAGTGAAATACTAAACGTTAAAAATAAAGTAAATAAAACACTTAAGCACAAACCAGGACAACAACCCCAAGTGGAGAGACCGGCTCACTGATATTAAACAGGCTCGGGTTTGTCTGCAAACCGTACAACGAGCCAATAATGTAATGTTCATGACCGGTTTAGTTGGGCCCATCTTTACACCTGTGCCATTTAGCCCACCTCTACACCCACCCTCTCAGAAATATTCAACAGAGGACGTTACCTGACTCCTTTGGCCCACACTGCCTTGTTCAGACGTGTATCGATGCGGACGTCAGGGGTGCCCATCTCCTTCACGGCAAACTTTCTGATTTCCTTGATGGCACGGGGTGCCCTCTTCTTGAAAGAGCTGTGGTGGAAAAGCAACACAAGAAGACAATGGTGAGACATTTTCTGACAACACCACCTGCTGCTCAGGACTAGGGTCACTGCTGCGTCTAGCGTCCCCTTATCCACTCTGCCCAGAGATCACCAAAGCCCCTCAGACATCGCTTGACAGTTCAAGCTACACTCACCGCCCCTTAATAGCGTCCCTATCCCGTAAGGCAGGAATCATTACTCACATGCCATGGATGCGTTTGTGGATGTTGATGGTGTACTCCCTGGTCACCACCTCGTTGATGGCAGAGCGCCCCTTCTTTTTCTCACCTCCTTTCTTTAGTGGTGCCATCTGCAGAGACGGAGCATTCAGCAGCTTTAGGAACTGTGCGTTCAACCACCTCAATACACAGACTGCTTTAACTGCGCATCAGGACTCTCATGATGTTCTGCTGACTAAATGAACTGCTCTAGCGTGATCTTTACACGCATTATGTGTATACGTATAAGAAATGGTTCACGTCAAATAAAAACCATCATCCCTCACATAAATGCCTGTTAGGATTATTTAGGTTTTGCAGGGAAGCTACAGTAAGGTCAGAAATCAGAATTCATGCATTTTTTTGTTGCAATAACAATGCAATAATGTCAATAAGCTCTTCTGAGCATAGCTCTTAAACATGAACACTGATCACCTGCAAGGACAAATCACTGAAAACAGCATCAGCCAAATTCACATGGATTCAAAGGGAACCAGCATCTAAAGTACTAACCAAGAACCCTGTAAACTTCTCAAATGTGGCACTACTGCTGTCTTCACTGTGTGAAGTTATCTAGTACTGACACTGACCTGTATTTACATTACTCTACAGCTATATTGGCCTGACAGTGAAGTAAAAGCAGCTAAATGCTGATGTTGTGGTTTTTGGTGAACTGTCCCCACTGCAGCCACACACTCAGCAGGCAGCCTTGCTCACTTAGCAGCCGATACCCACTCACTTACACAGGATATGCTTACTTACTTAACTTTTTTTAATTTCCAGCGTTAAAGAGAGGTTTGACTAAGCCAACTTTACCCGCGTCCAAACCCAAACCCAAATAAACACGTTTAACTGAAACCACCAGCCGCTGAAACGCCATTAGCCTACAGCTAACCGGCTACACGACCAGCCTTCCCCTAATCGCTCATAACACACCATTCTATCGCCCAAAACTGCTCCAAACGTGACTGTAGTGATACTTTATTGCTGTTAAAACACATATCCGTCTGAAAATACCCTGTTTTTGACCATAATCTGCTCGGATGGAGTTGGATTGGCGAGAGAGCTCAGCTCCGAGATACTCACTCTGCAGGACGAGCGTCGGAAAGGAAGGAAAAGGGGACTCTGGGTAATACAAACACTACATCCGGGTTGTCGCGCTACAGTAATAGTCACATTTCTTCTCTATTTAAGTCATTTTATCTCCTTAAACATATCGCTGTTAACATTTCAAAGTCGATATGAGCTCAATAAAATGTGCGTGTTATTAAATTGTGTCGTTATTTTGTGTTTAAGCGCTGAAGAGTGGACTACAACAACTCGGACTACAGCTCCCATGATGCCCCACGCCGCAATGTCCGCCGCTCAACGGTCGCTGGGTTTTTGAAGTGAATCAGAGTTTTGTTGTTTAGAGACACGTTTCCACTTTCTGTGAGATTTCTCTTTAATTGTTGGTATTTTTTATGGCTACGTTTTATAAATGAGGTACCCAGTCGTCGCAGAAAGCTCCCGCTCCAGAGAAACCCGGATTTGAGGTGAGTTAGTGTTGGTTAGCTTAGCGTTTTAGCACAGCTTTGGTCGCACAGTGAGATTTATCATATATTTGATATTAAATAAAAAAGTCTTGGTGTTTGGTTTTTCGTGGCACGTTTTGTTAACATGGCTGCATTAAAAAAAAAAATACACACACCTTTTCTTTTTTCCTGACGGAACCATTCCGTTCCACCTTAAATAGCCAGTGCAGCGGTTCCGTTTCATTCAGCGCTTGATTATTTAAGGTGGAACGGGAAAGTTCAGCTGCTCCTCAGCGTTAGGGGTAACGTGTCTGATGTCACATGGTCAGACACTGGTCAGTGATGCCCTGCAACTTTTAAGAAGGTGTTGGTTGTGGTGTGTGGTGTGGGCAGCGTTCATGTTCACCACCCAAACAAACCCAGCAGTTCTCTCTGATGGACCCCAGTGACTGGACCCAGTGGATTAGTCTGAAGCCTCACTACAACCACAATGTTACCACCACAGTGAGGACCAGTGTTCCCAGTTCCTGTCCAGCTGAAGGAATCCACACAGAGTCTGGAATTCACAGAGATCTGTGACAACTGCGTCCTACTAACCAACATATTAACCTTTAGTGACCTTAACCTTTAGTTAATTAAACTTTACTGACCAGCAGCACTGTCTGACCGCTTACTTATGGTTTATTTGGGTTTATTCTAATGTTATATAGAGTTAATTACAGGTAGACACTCTCACTGACCACTGACTTTATGTGTATTTGGGTTTATTCTAATGTTATATAGAGTTAATTACAGGTAGACCCTCTCACTGACCACTGACTTTATGTTTATTTGGGTTTATTCTAATGTTATATAGAGTTAATTATAGGTAGACACTCACTGACCACTGACTTTGTTTATTTGGGTTTATTCTAATGTTATATAGAGTTAATTACAGGTAGACGCTCTCACTGAACACTGACTTTGTTTATTTGGGTTTATTCTAATGTTATATAGAGTTAATTACAGGTAGACACTCTCACTGAACACTGACTTTGTTTATTTGGGTTTATTCTAATGTTATATAGAGTTAATTACAGGTAGACACTCTCACTGACCGCTGACTTTATGTTTATTTGGGTTTATTCTAATGTTATATAGAGTTAATTACAGGTAGACACTCTCACTGACTGCTGACTTTGTTTATTTGGGTTTATTCTAATGTTATATAGAGTTAATTACAGGTAGACGCTCTCACTGAACACTGACTTTGTTTATTTGGGTTTATTCTAATGTTATATAGAGTTAATTACAGGTAGACACTCTCACTGACCGCTGACTTTATGTTTATTTGGGTTTATTCTAATGTTATATAGAGTTAATTACAGGTAGACACTCTCACTGACTGCTGACTTTGTTTATTTGGGTTTATTCTAATGTTATATAGAGTTAATTACAGGTAGACACTCTCACTGACCACTGACTTTATGTTTATTTGGGTTTATTCTAATGTTATATAGAGTTAATTAC
This sequence comes from Salminus brasiliensis, assembly GCF_030463535.1. Lineage (NCBI taxonomy): Eukaryota > Metazoa > Chordata > Actinopteri > Characiformes > Bryconidae > Salminus > Salminus brasiliensis. The sequence continues at coordinate 42,215,517 of NC_132885.1, read as the reverse complement.
AGGTAGACACTCTCACTGAACACTGACTTTATGTTTATTTGGGTTTATTCTAATGTTATATAGAGTTAATTACAGGTAGACACTCTCACTGAACACTGACTTTATGTTTATTTGGGTTTATTCTAATGTTATATAGAGGTAATTACAGGTAGACACTCTCACTGAACACTGACTTTATGTTTATTTGGGTTTATTCTAATGTTATATAGAGTTAATTACAGGTAGACACTCTCACTGAACACTGACTTTATGTTTATTTGGGTTTATTCTAATGTTATATAGAGTTAATTACAGGTAGACACTCTCACTGAACACTGACTTTATGTTTATTTGGGTTTATTCTAATGTTATATAGAGTTAATTACAGGTAGACACTCTCACTGAACACTGACTTTATGTTTATTTGGGTTTATTCTAATGTTATATAGAGTTAATTACAGGTAGACACTCTCACTGAACACTGACTTTATGTTTATTTGGGTTTATTCTAATGTTATATAGAGGTAATTACAGGTAGACACTCTCACTGAACACTGACTTTATGTTTATTTGGGTTTATTCTAATGTTATATAGAGGTAATTACAGGTAGACACTCTCACTGACCACTGACTTTATGTTTATTTGGGTTTATTCTAATGTTATATAGAGTTAATTACAGGTAGACACTCTCACTGACCACTGACTTTATGTGTATTTGGGTTTATTCTAATGTTATATAGAGTTAATTACAGGTAGACACTCACTGACCACTGACTTTATGCTTATTTGGGTTTATTCTAATGTTATATAGAGTTAATTACAGGTAGACACTCTCACTGAACACTGACTTTATGTTTATTTGGGTTTATTCTAATGTTATATAGAGGTAATTACAGGTAGACACTCTCACTGAACACTGACTTTATGTTTATTTGGGTTTATTCTAATGTTATATAGAGTTAATTACAGGTAGACACTCACTGAACACTGACTATGTTTATTTGGGTTTATTCTAATGTTATATAGAGTTAATTACAGGTAGACACTCACTGAACACTGACTTTATGTTTATTTGGGTTTATTCTAATGTTATATAGAGTTAATTACAGGTAGACACACTCACTGACCACTGACTTTATGTTTATTTGGGTTTATTCTAATGTTATATAGAGTTGATTACAGGTAGACACTCTCACTGAACACTGACTTTATGTTTATTTGGGTTTATTCTAATGTTATATAGAGGTAATTACAGGTAGACACTCTCACTGACCACTGACTTTATGTTTATTTGGGTTTATTCTAATGTTATATAGAGTTAATTACAGGTAGACGCTCTCACTGAACACTGACTTTGTTTATTTGGGTTTATTCTAATATTATATAGAGTTTATTACAGGTAGACACTCACTGAACACTGACTTTATGTTTATTTGGGTTTATTCTAATGTTATATAGAGTTAATTACAGGTAGACACTCACTGAACACTGACTTTATGTTTATTTGGGTTTATTCTAATGTTATATAGAGTTAATTACAGGTAGACACTCACTGAACACTGACTTTGTTTATTTGGGTTTATTCTAATGTTATATAGAGTTAATTACAGGTAGACACACTCACTGACCACTGACTTTATGTTTATTTGGGTTTATTCTAATGTTATATAGAGTTGATTACAGGTAGACACTCTCACTGACCGCTGACTTTATGTTTATTTGGGTTTATTCTAATGTTATATAGAGGTAATTACAGGTAGACACTCTCACTGACCACTGACTTTATGTTTATTTGGGTTTATTCTAATGTTATATAGAGTTAATTACAGGTAGACGCTCTCACTGAACACTGACTTTATGTTTATTTGAGTTTATTCTAATGTTATATAGAGTTAATTACAGGTAGACACTCTTGCTAACCCCTGATTTGGTGAGCCATCAAATTACACTAAACTGATTAAAAATTGTCCGTAGTCATGGCAACATTAATTCATTGTGTTTATTGTTTTGTTTGAACAGTGGTGATCGATTTGTCTGTGAGAAATCATGACACTGGCACCCAAAGAGCTGTCCAACCTGCTGGGCATCATCTCAGAGGAGGCCTGTGGAAACACCTTCGAGAGCCTCTCCAATGCCTTCCATCACTGTTTCGGGAAGGCCGAGCACTTCCGGGTCGGCTCGGTGCTGGTGATGCTGCTCCAGCAGCCAGATCTTCTGCCCAGTTCTCCTCAGCGCCTCACCGCTCTTTACCTGCTGTGGGAGATGTACCGCACTGAGCCGCTCGCCGCCAACCCCTTTGCCGCTGTCTTCGCCCACCTCCTCAACCCTTCTGTCTCGGGGGAGGAGCAGGAGAAGCCTCTCTCAGGTATGATTGATGTTAGGACCTTTGTAGCCGACACTAATGCTGAGTAAGAGGGGCTGTTAATTCAGATAACTTGGTCTGTGTGTTAAAAGAACTGGGTTCGTTTCGAGCTGACAGTCCTTAAAAACCTTTCTACTAATAGTTTAAATAATATAAATAATATAAAATTCAAATATCGGTTGATGTTTTGCATTTAAAAATTGATATCGGCCATAAAATTCTAAATTTAAATTACGTTCTGCCTTCATAAAGCAAAGAACTGTTTAAAATGTGCTGAAAACCCGGTGCAGCCTTAGCTGGGATAGATAAGAAATATGCTGTGGTTTGGGAAACACTGCTAGAAGTCTTTTACAGGGTTGTATGTTGAATATTCCAGGTTTTCTTCCACCCATCACGCTCCCGGAGAAGTTCTTCCTGTCTCAGCTGATGCTCGCTCCTCCACGGGAATTGTTCAAGAAGACGCCGCGGCAGGTCTCCTGCATGGACGTTGGCTCAGCACCGCAGGCCATCGACATCAGCGGACTGCAGCTGGCCCTCGCCGGTAAGGTGGAGCGTTTTTTAGCAGTGTAAAAAAAGTAGTTCAGTTATACTCCAGGTTGGTTTAGGTCCATTGTGATTTAGGATGAATGGTTTTATTATTATGTTATTATTATTAGTAGTAGTAGTAGTAGTAGGAAATAGATCCTCCAGGCACATTCAGTGTATTCAGTATATTCAGTATATCAAATTCCTCTGTGTTTTCGATGGTCCTCGTCACAAAAACTGATTCAGCGCTGCCACTCCTGAGGTGGTTTATGAATACAGCACCTGATAATATGAATATGACCACATTGAATCAGATCATGATGAAATTAGAGAATTCATTACATCACATTACAATCGTTATTTAACAATTTACGCTTTGTATAATGATGCATTTATATACAGACAGAATCACTAATTTTAGATTTTAAGAACTGCTGTCAGTGCAGCGCTTGACATAAAATATTTGGTCAGGGTTATTTAAGTACTAATGAAGTCCCCTGTACACACAGGATGGAATATTGGATATTACAACAGTTATGATAAAAACAACGCTTTACCCTCAGTATTCAGGAGGCGTTCTGTTGGTGGGACAATCCTGAGAAAAATGTTCTATGTTCCAGAGCGCCAGTCGGAGCTGCCCACTCAGAGTAAAGCCAGTTTTCCCAGCCTGCTCAGCGACCCCGACCCTGACTCCTCCAACTCTGGCTTCGACAGCTCCGTAGCCAATCAGATTATAGAGTCACTGGTGACTGGACCACGCCCTCCACTGGAGAGTAAGTATCCACAGTTAGTTAGCGCTCTCTTATTTTACCTTACACGTAGCTGATTTAACCAGGAGACGGGTCTTGTCTGAGGTTTACACCAATTAGCATGCTGCTGCATATAGCGTGAAGGAATTATCGCATAAGTCTTAATAACAGACGTCTTAAAGGATGAGTTTTCTGCAGCCTGAGAGGTGTCTTCGCTCCTCCGCGCAGGTCACTTTCGTCCGGAGTTCATCCGGCCGGCTCCTCCACTGCTGGTGTGTGAGGACGAGCTGGCGTGGCTGAACCCGTGCGAGCCGGAGCACCGCGTGCAGTGGGACCGCTCCATGTGTGTGCGCAACGGCACGGGTGTGGAGATCAAGCGCATCATGGCCAAGGCCTTCAAAAGCCCGCTGTCGGCAGCACAGCAAACTCAGGTAATGCAGTCAACGCAACACAACACCATCGGCAGCCCTGAGCACTGCGGCAGGGTAGGCTGTTTTGACCCGTTCTGGGAGAGGTTAATTTTTTTAGAACCAATATATTTATTTATTTATTTTATTGTTTTTATTATAAACAATTACAAATACCTGTATGTAATACCTTAAACTTAATAGACCCTAAAGTAGAACCCTGTGAGACCCTGTGTAATTTCTGCATTGTGATTAATAACAGAATAATAAATCTGGGGTCTAACCCCCATGGTTAACCCCCATAAATACATAACTGAAGTATTAATTACAGGATAATGTCTAATAGTGTCCTAAGTTCATTACTGAACAGTGAGCTGCTCGTAGATCTGGAGGTGAACTCTGTCCTGTGTGTGTGTTCCTGTCGTTCCTCAGCTGCTGGGTGAACTGGAGAAGGACCCAAAACTGGTGTACCACATCGGCCTGACGCCGGCCAAACTGCCTGATCTGGTGGAGAACAACCCACTGGTGGCCATCGAGATGCTGCTGAAACTCATGTCCTCTAGTCAGATCACTGAGTACTTCTCTGTGCTGGTCAATATGGACATGTCCTTACACTCCATGGAGGTGGTCAACAGGTACAGCTCCGCTGGTAGATCTGCTTAATGGTGCACAAGGGAGGAACAACAGTTTGAGGAAAGCTCAAAACAGCGAACTGACTCAGTCATGGGTTCTGAAACCTTTTTTTTATTATTATTTTTAATTTGAAGAACAGCTAAACAGCTGCAATCCATGCTACCATTCAAAGCTATCAGTAATGTAGAACCAGTTTGGTTTCAGATCAGTGTTATTTAGTGGTTTTAATATATTATACATTTGTGGGAAGTTAAGAGACTGTGAAGAAATGTAAGATGCAGTGGATCCGAATCAGGGCCAGGCCAGGCATGTTTTAATGCACCTGACGTGTGTTATTTTGAGCCCAGAGCTAGTTTGGATCCTTTGTTTTTACCACTGTGTGTTGCCACAGTTCAGGAAATGAGAGGAAAATGAGAACCTAATGTAATATCTTTGGTTCTATTATTTTGGCTGCATTAGAGCGGCCAATGCCGCCCTCCCACTAACACTGATTTTAGCTCAGTAAGGTGTGCTGAAGGATCTCCTTTGCGCCTCTACTAAGAGCTTTTGAGTGAGTGCAGTGTGTTTTGCTGTGCGGCAGGTTAACCACAGCGGTGGATCTTCCTCCGGAGTTCATCCACCTCTACATCTCCAACTGCATCTCCACCTGCGAGCAGATCAAGGACAAATACATGCAGGTTGGTCTCCACAATCTCAGCACCGGTTCTTATCTGCGGGTTATTTCAAGGGCAGAAGATGTTTCTTTAAAGGATTGGAATTAATTAGTATTTTGCCATAATTAAGGGGAGGGATAACGTGTGAGCACAGAGGGCTTTGGGTGGAGGAGACTTGGGTCTGGGTATGAGTCCGTCTCCTCCAGGCTGTTTGTGTCTTTGCTATAGGCCTGACCTTAGACAGGGTTTGGTCCTTTTTAGTGTGGACTTTGCGTCTAAAAATCAGATTAAAAAGGAAAGAATTAAAGCTGCAAAAACACCACATGCAGCAGATTAGCTCTGCCCAGTCAAGCTGAAGTTAAGATGTGTCTCAGCCTAGACTGATTTTCTGCTTTTTGAATGAGCTACAGAACAGGGTAACCAATCAGAACAGAGGTTATTTACATAAAATAGGCACGTGAAAATACATCACAACTGTTTCTGGTATATAAACCCAGACAGTTAGAAGACGTTAGACGTTAGAAGTTGACAAACGGGACAAAGTAAAATACTGTAAGTATTTAGTACACAGGTTTTTAGAATTACATTTTCTTTGTGATGTCAGCAAAGCTTAAAGGGCCCATATCCTGTATTTATATTTATTTAATTATTATTACATTTACATTGAAGGCCTTTAGCAGACGCTCTTCTCCAGAGCGACTTACAGAAGAGCTTCACTGTTTACTCAGAAAATACTTCTAGCTAGTTTTTATAGACTAGGATCCAAAAGATCATTAGATGCTTAGATGCTACTAGATACAGAAGTCAGTATGGAGACCTACAACACTCTACACTACATTCTCTCTAAGTACTCTTTTTTTATGTTTGAGGGTTTCTCACAACATTTTCATATTCCAATTATATATAATATAATATAATATATATAATATAATATTATATTTTTACAAGATATATTATAAATTAATATATATTATAAAAAATAAATGCATAATATTATAATATATAATATAATACATTTAAACAGGCTGTTTTTGTTACTGTGCCTTTAAGACTGATATAAAAGTGAGCTGTGTTCTGATTGGTTACTCAGCATTGTGCCTCATTGTAAAAGCTCTCAGAACTGAAACACGTCTGTGAACTGCACCTCGAGTAGATGCAACTGAGCGTCAGACACTTGAATAGGTCTGAGATGTAAATGAGTCGGGTTGAGTTTCCATATATGGACTGTAAGAACTGAGGGAGTGAACAGTGTGTTGCATCTTACTGCAGAGCTTAGTTTTAGCTAATCAATCAATCAATAGTCAATGAATAAATAAATGTCAGCTTTTTATGATAGGGGCCCCTTAATACTCTCTCGTTGCCTCTCGGCCCCTCACTCCCTCTCTCTCCCCCTCTCTTCCAGAATCGGCTGGTGCGGCTGGTGTGTGTGTTCCTGCAGTCTCTGATCCGGAATAAGATCATTAACGTGCAGGACCTGTTCATAGAGGTCCAGGCGTTCTGCATCGAGTTCAGCCGGATCCGAGAAGCTGCCGGACTCTTCCGCCTCCTCAAGACCCTCGACAACGGAGAGACCCCTGCAGAAAGCAAGCCTGCCAAATAATAGTGACAGCTTTACGGACACTCCCTGAAGCGGGAGCGTGTGCCAGCTGCAGACTGGACCTCTGAACTTTTGCTGTTCACATGGTCACCACTACGTGTTGCATATCGTCTGTTCTGGATTTTGAGTTTCGGTTTTTATGTTTTAGTTTATTTGAGGAAAAAAAGAAGATTTCACACAGAATGGAGCAACAGAGAAGGTCTAAACTTACTCCAAAAAAAAAAGACTTCAGAACATTTGTTGCTTCTTTTGAAAGCTATTGGATTTGTTTCAGCGGTGACGATATGAGCCTCTGTCTTCTGAAAGATCTGGACTTAACCAGCCTCGCAGCCTTTGTTTCAGGTAACTGACGTTCCTCTCAAACCCGGAAAAAGGAAATATAAATATATAAAGTCTCCTAGTTTTCTTGCTATAAAACCTCTGGTTGGAAATGTGGGTGTTTTTCTAAGAGCCCTGAGCTCCACTCTGCCTTCTGGAGGAAATCCACCCTTGCTGAACATGGACGTTCTGTCATTTATGGTCTTTATTTTGTCGTGTAGAGCACTGAAACACCAGGCTCATCCACCTGCCATTTTTCTGTCAAGACTTTAATAAAAAAGAAAACCTAACTTAAAATAAATGCCGTATTTAATCAGCATGTGATGATTTTTAGATCAGTGGTTTTCTGGAACAGGAGCACAAGCTCGTACCACTCAGGTAAATGAACAACACGACACTGTGCTCTGGCCACCTGGGCCACCAAGCCAATGAATCCTGTGGCTGAAATGAAGAATATGTGCCCTAAAAGTATGTAAACATAATGGTTGACGCACATTTAGTTCGCAGTAAAATCCTGTAGTATTATTCTACCACCTCAGCCCACATGCTTCTCTACCTTCAGATACCTCCAGCTTGTCCAGAAATGCACGTGTACAGCTAGCTGCTCTTAAGGGCGCATTCAATGCTTGATGCGTATTTACAACAGTGGAGTAAAAGTGAGTTACACTCCACACTTGTAGAGGGAGTCCAGGAGCAAACATTATGAGTTCTCACAAATATGATTTCTGTGATTTAAACCAATCAGCCATAACATTAACACCACCAACAGCATTGACCCAGCAAGGCATGGACTCCACAAGACCTCTGAAGGTAGAGAACCAAAACTAACGTCAGCAGCAGATCCTTCTTTAAGTCCTGTAAATTGGGAGGAGGGACCTCCATGAGCATCAGTGAGCCCTGTGTGCCCCTGACCCTGTGGGTACTGACCACTGCATACCTGATGCCTGATGTTTTGGAGATGTTCTGACCCAGACGTCTAGAACATCACAGTCTGGTTCTTGTCCATTTTTCCTGCTTCATCACCTTCAAGAACTGACCGTTCACTCGCTGCCTAATATGTAGCTATATCCACCTCTTGGCAGGAGACACTGTAGACGAACACGGTAGTGGTACTAATGTTATGGCTGGTCGGTGTGATGTGTATCGCTGATTATCCTGCAAATTTGTTGTCATTTTAATATACACACATATATTCACGGTCAGTCTGCTTCAAATTCTGGAACTGAACCCGGGCAGCGGAGCAGTCAGGCAGTCGGACGCTGGTTTTAGTAGAAAACTATGTTTTATTTCTGTTCTTTTTGACTTCAGAGACAAAAAGCTGTGTGTATTAATCAGAGAAAGGTTGGCTTTCGCCTCCGTGTGGCTATTGGATCATTTTTCAGCTTCTTCGGGTCACTACCTCCACTCTCCACTCCGCTGTCCCTCTAAGGTCATGTTAGCACTGCACTAAGCTAATGTTAGCGATCACAGAGTCAGAGGAAAAGGAAAACGATAAGGTAGGATAAGGACACTGTCCGCTCCAGACCGGCGATGTCCAGGCCTGTCTGTGTCCTGATGAACTGACTACAGGGGAGAAATTAGCAAAACGAGACTGTGAAAGGGTCGGCAGCAGATTCTCAATGGTGGTCGTCTTCTTCGGCCGTCGGTCGAGGAAACCTCCTGAGCGCTACACTCGCTTCAGGCCTCGGGCCATGAGGCAGGCGAACACGGTCATCACCATCTTGGGCTTGACCTCCACTAGGTCCTCCGGGAGTGCGTACACCCGAGCGCCGATCTTTCTTGCCATGGAGATTGCGTACCTACAGCCAAACAAGCACAGGCGTCGGTTTGTTAGACTTGGACAGGAAGCTGAGAGACATGCTACACAGTAACCGATCCGTCCGATCTCGGCTTCATAGAGTCTGTTGTGAAGTTAAACAAGCAGTTAGCAGTTAGCGTGTTTCCTAACGGTCAGGACTTTGCAGTTAGCGTGTTTCCTAACGGTCAGGACTTTGCAGTTAGCGTGTTTCCTAACGGTCTGAACTTTGCAGTTATTGTGTTTCTTAACCGTCTGAACTTTGCAGTTATTGTGTTTCTTAACCGTCCAAACTTCGCAGTTAGCGTGTTACTTAATGCTTGGGACTTTGCAGTTATTGTGTTTCTTAACGGTCTGAACTTTGCAGTTATTGTGTTTCTTAACGGTCTGAACTTTGCAGTTAGCGTTTTACTTAATGCTCGGAACTTTGCAGTTAGCGTGTTTCCTAACGGTCTGAACTTTGCAGTTATTGTGTTTCTTAACTTTCTGAACTTCGCAGTTAGCGTTTTACTTAATGCTCGGAACTTTGCAGTTAGCGTGTTTCTTAGCCGCCGGAACTTTGCAGTTAGCATATTTGTTAACAGTTGCGACTTTGCAGTTAGCGTGTTTCTTAGCCGTCTGAACTTTGCAGTTATTGTGTTTCGTAACGCTCGGAACTTTGCAGTTAGCGTATTTGTTAAAAGTTGGGACTTTGGAGTTAGCGCGTTTCAGTTAGAATGTACTTGGTGTTTAGCGCGTTGCTTTGCTGTTGGAATGCCACTAAGGTTACTGCGTTACTTCACTTTTACTTCGTTAGCTCATGGTTAGCACCATCAGTCGGTGGAAGAACAGGAAACGGCTCATTAGGTGCTGTGACTGTTAGCTGATATGTGTACGATATGTGACTCGTGTTTGTTGTCGGGGGATTTTCTGTGACGTACTTGGCGTTGTTGAGTTTTTCTTCATCAGTAAGATCTTCTGCCTTGACCAGATCGTAGCGGATTGAGCCAGGCTGGATGGCATCAATCAGGTCCAGGACCGGCATGCTGCTGCTTATGGACGTATCCTGCAGAACCACAGAACCAGGATCAGGACAACATCTCGTTTAACCTCATTCAGGCATCCTGACACTGATGATGATGAAGCCAGGAAAGATGATCTGTTACCTTAAAACCTGAGATTTTCTTTTTTTCAGCCTGTGTGAGTGTGTCGTTCACCCAGCTGACAATGGTGTCATCGTTGACCTTCTGCCCGTCCCCGAGGTCCTCCAGGATGTTCAAAGTGTACCTGAGGAGCCGAGCAGACCCAGGATTTCAGCGTTTGTACGGTTTTGAAAGAAGGTTCTAAGACGTTTTACATCTTTGACGTGTTTTTAATGTTAATTCAGTTAAATCCTGTTGTTCTCATACCTCCTCATGAGTTGCCAGAGCAGGGCGAGGGTGAGCGTGCGGTTGCCCTCGTTCAGGTCTTGCCCAGCGATGCCCACCAGAGAGAACTTGGCCTCCTTCTTCCCCAGCTCCACTGCGTAGTTACAGTTCTCCAGCTGCAGAGAAAACGTAGCAACATCATGAGATGATCACACTCCACTGTGTGAGGTGTGAACTCATGGCTGTCATCTCACCTTCTTCATGTTGCTGCCCAGTTTAGGATATGGTGGCTTGTTCACTTTGTCCCAGTCTACAGGAACCTTGATCTTCTCGTAGAGCTGGAAGATGATCAGGGCATCAGCCAGGTCCCTGTAACACAAACGCCAATTAGCCTTCACCATTTCCACAAATCAAATCCAATCAAATCAAATTTATTCATATAGCTTTTTTACAACTGGTAGTGTCACAAAGCAGCTTTACACAATCAGTAATTAGTAAAAAGACCCCCTAAGACCCCCAGTGAGCAGCCAATGGCGACAGTGGCAAGGAGAAACTCCCTCAGAGCTGGACTATTTATAACTACTAAAATTATTGATAAAAGTCAATGAACCACCTAAACTGTTCTACTGCTCAGAAGTGCATGATATTCATAATCATAATAGAATTCAACCATTAAACTGCTGGGTTCTTCAGTTTTTGTCCTGGAGGTCTCCAACATGATGGCTATCCTTTGTTGAGTCAGGTGTGTTTGAGCAGGATAGTCGTCAATCGTCCTACAGGACTTCAAAAGAGAGATCTCTTACCCATAGAGGTGGTTGACACGGGGGTTCACACCCAGAGAGTTCATCCAGTTACGGAAGGTACGTTCCTCCCTGGTCTCACCTGAAGAAGAAAAGAAGAGCTGTTGACAGTGGAGGTGAAGGGAAGCAGACGTCTGAAGCTCTAATAAAAGCTCCTCACAGAAAGCTCACAAAGTTCTTCACCTAATGGTGATGAAGACGCTGCCTGATGCCTGAGACTCTGTTCTACCAGAGTTCTGAGTTCAGAAGAGACAGATCTATGGCTTTATGGTTATATGAGGCCCTACAGTGCTGCAACGCCTCAGGTGAGGGTTTCAGAGGGAAGCTCACCCTCAATGGCGCTCCAGTCGATGTCCTGGTTCTCCGGCTTCTTCAGCGCAGGGTATTTGTTGAAAAGATTAGCCACGAAGGCCAAGTTGAGCTTGGGGTTTCCGCGGACCACATCGGCGGGCATGACGAACTGTCTGCAGCCGAGGCGGTCGGCCTGGTCCAGCATGCACTCTGCTCTCTTCAGGTCCTCTTTTTCCTGCAGGAGGTGACGGACAGCAGCCAACATTTATAGACGCAGAGGTGTATAATGACACGACAGCCGTACAACACCGTAACGGAGAGGCCGCGGGGACTTGAATTAGTGGTTAGTTGGCACTAGTTGGCACTGTGGTGAGGTGCGGGCTAATCATGTATAGTGCCTGAGTTCAGGGAAATATGGTGATGGCGCACACAGTCTGGGCCCACTGAGCCCACTAATCCACCTCAATCATATTATTCTGTATTCAAAGAAATTAATGTATATATTTATTATAATAAAAATACAATTAATACATAAAACATGAATTACAATGTATATAATTTAATATATAAATATATATTTACCCTAATATCGTTAAGACTCACCAGGAAGTTGATTTATTTTTATCACTCTCTACACTCACCCTCAGGCCCGACAAGTCAATGGCAATGGGGGGGATGCCCTCCTCATCTCCTTTGGGCGCCACCTGGTTCAGGATGTTGTAGTAGGCCTTGGAGTCCTGGACAAAAAAATTTGAGATGCTGATTAAGACCAAGCTCATTCTTCATCAGTACGGCTCAACTATGTCAACTATGACCAGACTTTTAAGTTTTTTGCTTTTAGCCTTTGAGCTCATTATTTGGAAACAGTTTAGTTTAGTTCCCACAGGGTTATATTTTAGGGTATATAAAATTTATGTTAATTATGACAGAAGTGTTTTAAGAGGGAAGGACTAAAGTGTGGCTCTTCGCAGAGATTTTAAGAAACATTCCCTGACATTACTCTAGAAATGTACTGTATTTACTGTAAATACTGTTTTTATCTATCTAAGTGCTTCACACTTCAGTCCATGGTTATACTGGTAGGTAACAGAGAGTCATACAGGGTCAGAAACCTCATGATCAACTCTATTAGTGATTACTGAACAGTGTGTGATGATCTATTGTGATGGTCATATTTGGGGGTAAGGGGGTAAATGGTGTAATTTGTATATCTGCAGGTGCTTTCATGTGATTGTACCTTAATGTCAGAGCTGAAGTTGTTGATCTTGGAGCAGCCGGCCTCCTCCAGGTGGTAGTTTGCCCATCGCAGGAGCAACTCCTCAGGAGAGAGCTTCATCAGATCCTCCAGATTCTCACCTTCCCTCAGCAAGGCAATGAGAGCTATATACAAAACACACACACACACACACACACACACACACACACTCCATTCTTCAGATCCTAAACGCCTTAAAATTGCTTAACAATCTTGTGCAGTGTAAAAGTACTTGTAGATTAGCATGCTAGCATACATCACCACATGCTATTGTCTAGCTCCCATACAGGAAAAATATATATATTTGCACTTATTTTTAATATTTGTTTATTATTTTAAATACATTTAATTTGAATTCAAAATACATTTTACACACTAATTGTATGTTCTGATATTTTGCCTATATACTAAATATATTTAAAAGAATATTTAATAAAAAAATAAAAACTATAAAGCTTTTCCATATGAAAAGAAAATATATTGAAATGTTTTTTTTATCTATAATTTATTTAAATATATTTAGCAAATATATTTTTACTATGTATATATATATATATATATATATATATATATATATATATATATGTGTGTGTGTGTGTGTGTGTGTGTGTATATATGTGTATATTGAATATATTATGAATATATATATATATATATATATATATATGTATATATATATATATATATATATTTTATTTTTTTTTTGCTTGCTGTATCAAACTATGCATCAACTGAGGCACAACCGCATCATATTGAATCCAATGAAACTTAAATTTGTGTCATAACTCATTAAACCCCTAAAGACAACATAGTTAATGATTTCTAGTCATGTGGCGTATTACTGCATAATTATCTTGAATTATGGGGACTAATCTGGCTTTATCATCCATAACCAGAGCTGATGATCAGAAGGGGCTAGCCTAACAACTGTGTCCTCTCCCTTTACCTTCATTCCTGCTAATCTCGATGTCGGCCAACAGGCCGATTTTGATGATCTGCCACAGCAGGCCAAGAACCAAGTGCTGCCTGCCCTCCTTAAGGTCCTCTGCACCGATGTTCACCACATGGCAGCCAATAGCAGAGGCTGAGTTCAGAGCCAGGTTCAGATTTTCCTAAAGCACATAAAGTGAAAAATATACAATGAGATTAAAATCAGAAATCAATATTGACTTTCTACAAGATTATAGAGGAGCATTGCTGTGAGGATTTGATTGCACTCAGAGATAAGAGAGTGTCAGTGATTTCAAAGTACTGGATGGAGCTCCTCCACCATCATTCCAGAGAACACAGTCCTTCCACTGCTTCACAGCTCCTCAATGCTAGGGGGCTTTATACCCCTCTACTAGCCCACGCCTGGCATTATTAGGCAGCATGGAGCCAATAGTGTCATGATGCTAATCTGCTCCAGATAGTCCTATTCTATTGGCAGTACTTCTTCTCTACAGGGACTAGACAAGCTGTGCAACTCAGTGGTCAGAAGGTCTACACTGTGCATCAACAGATAAACTACAGCCTATTTCTACACCAGTGAGATGGAGCTACAGGTGAGGGGTTTCTAGTAAAGTGGCCAGGGAGTTAATATGCTCCATCAGTTTGCGTTACCTGGATGGTGAAAGGGGTGAGCTTCTTCTTATTGATGGTTCTTTCGTCGATGGTGTCCGGGACAGACAAGTTGATCATTTTACTGCAAAATAAAAAGAAATGACATGCTTATAACCAGCTGTCCATATAAGCTGGTGTTTGTATGTACAGCCTGTCCCAGTGTGTGGTTGTGATACTGTTGGGGTCAATGAGTGTTGGTGTGTGTTGGTGCAGACCAGAGTACGATGCCATCTCCTACAGCTGTGAACAAGTCGTTTGAGCTGGGGTCCATGGGCAGGAGGTGCTTGCAGTCAGAGTCTTTCTCCAAAGCCTTGTTGATCCAGTTCACGAACGCGACCTTCTCCTCCTCTGCATAGATGCATAAATGCCATGCAGAACATTACCACCAGTACATGCCCCATATACCAGCATTATGAGGAACTACATGACCCAACAATGACTGGAGAACATGAACTCATTAACATAAAATATTACTTTTATTTGAATTTGAATTTTACGGTCAGACCACTTTTCTGTAGGTCATTTTTTTAAGCTTAAATATTTACAGTAATCAAAAAGTTTATTTTAAAGTAAACATGTTTTAATTATAATAATTCACTCATAAAAAATAAATAAATAGGAGCTCAGCAGTCTAAAGCACAGGGCTTGCAAGTTCGAATCCCGAGCCATGCCACTTCGCCATCAGCAGCCGGAATCAGAGAGAGCACAATTGGCTGTGCTCTCTCCAGGTAGGTAGATGGCGCTCTCCCCTCCCTCATCACTCTTAAGTGGTGTTGGCCGGCACAGGCATATGTTAGCTGGTGTGGCAGAGCTGGGGATCTGGCGCTTGTGAGGAACATAGCTAGAGCTAGGGGGCGCTACGAACAAGTGGGTACTGGCAGTACCAAATAAAAAAGACAAGCAACCGAAACAATGTGTGTAATACTAAGATTTGGGGAGGAGGTTGGTGAACATGTTTATTACACTAATTAAGCCCAATAGAAAAGGTTTGTGTGCCAAAAATAAATGTTAAATATTCAAATGGGCCATGGGCTAAGGTATCCCCAATAAACAAGGTAATAACTTGTTTTAATTTTAGAAAGATATTTTCTAGCTATGTTTAGATGTTTATAGGCTACGATTAGCTTAGCATAGCCAGAATTATGATCATTTGTTGGTGCTTTTTCTGGAGCTGGCTAGCTAGTTAACTAGCAATCGTCACACAATTAGTGTGCTAGCTATGTCAAGTTATATAGTCCGAGTCTCTGACCGGAGTAGGAGTGCTGTGTTCCAGACTGCTCTGAAGTTCCCGCCACGGCGCAGATCCCTTCCTTCTTATTGATGGCCTTCCGGAAAGTCTTCGCAACCTCCGAGCTCTTCAGCCCATGGAACACCTGGAAGGAGAGCGAACGTGAGCAGGAGACAGACATGAGGCTTAAACTGTGAAGATTCTCTGTGAATTAATCCATATAATGCTGTAGTAGTGTGGTGGCACCTGCCCTTGTTGACCAGTCACCTTTAACTGACCTTAGCGAATTCGTCAAAGGTGATCTTCCCGTCCTTGTTTTCGTCCATGGTTGCACTGAGCTCTTGGATGATTTCTCGGACCCGGTACCCCGGCAGAGGGAGGTTGGCCACCTTAAACAGCGCATTCAGCTCATCTGTGCTGATGTAGCCGTTACAGTCCACATCTGCAGGAAAGACCAGGTCAGATAAACCGTGTATAAATAAGCAGAATCATACAAATGATCCCTGAATGCTTATGAAATTATATATATGAATAATTAATTCATATTTGACCCTAACGAGAGATTGTAGCTCCGCCTCCTCAGTGTATATCACAATACCTACATTTAGAGCGTTATTAATATTCACCCTAATGAGAGACTGTAGCTCCGCCTCCTCAGTGTGTATCACAATACCTACATTTAGAGTGTTATTAATATTCACCCTAATGAGAGACTGTAGCTCCGCCTCCTCAGTGTATATCACAATACCTACATTTAGAGTTATTAATATTCACCCTAATGAGAGACTGTAGCTCCTCCTCCTCAGTGTATATCACAATACCTACATTTAGAGCGTTATTAATATTCACCCTAATGAGAGACTGTAGCTCCGCCTCCTCAGTGTATATCACAATACCTACATTCAGAGCGTTATTAATATTCACCCTAATGAGAGACTGTAGCTCCGCCTCCTCAGTGTGTATCACAATACCTACATTTAGAGTGTTATTAATATTCACCCTAATGAGAGACTGTAGCTCCGCCTCCTCAGTGTATATCACAATACCTACATTTAGAGCGTTATTAATATTCACCCTAATGAGAGACTGTAGCTCCGCCTCCTCAGTGTATATCACAATACCTACATTTAGAGCGTTATTAATATTCACCCTAATGAGAGACTGTAGCTCCTCCTCCTCAGTGTATATCACAATACCTACATTTAGAGCGTTATTAATATTCACCCTAATGAGAGACTGTAGCTCCTCCTCCTCAGTGTATATCACAATACCTAAATTTGTGTTAATGTGTTCATTTGCTTATTAATGTGCTTACCAACTTTGCTGAAGGCCTCCCTCAATTCCTCCATCTCATCGGAAGAAATTGGTCCTGTGCTGGTCATCTTGGCTGATATTTAGTAAGTATGACCTATAATAACAACACATATAACAAAGACATGCAGGCTTTTTTTTTCCATGATCAATGTATTGCCTTCATCTACATATGCATGGCAGTGAAATGGGAGCTGAAACCCCCAGTGAAAAACGCTTTTGCTAGAGCTGCCCCAGTCAGCTGTAAGTGTGCTCATTTGT
This sequence comes from Salminus brasiliensis, assembly GCF_030463535.1. NCBI lineage: Eukaryota > Metazoa > Chordata > Actinopteri > Characiformes > Bryconidae > Salminus > Salminus brasiliensis. Next base: position 42,198,404 of record NC_132885.1, on the reverse strand, counting down.
AAAGTGGACACGTGTAGAATCAACAACAGCTCAGCAGTAAAGCTCTGGGTCATATCAGCTCACCAACCAGACCAAAGAAGATCTTAGACCTTAGACATCCATCACTCATCGTTTCCAGGAGTTCAGTTGTTGTTGGCCAGTTTGTGTAATGTAGCATGCATGCTAACAGCTACGTGCCTCGTCTCCTTTTAAGGAAAACCCCGAACCTTTCACACGCAGACAAAGCAGAACTGAAAGCCTTCTCTTCTCTCATTTAAAGAGACACATTGCATACTCTGTCCTGTTGAGAAACCTCCGTTTGCCCTCTGTTTTGAACAAAACCTCACATTTGTGTAATGGCCATGAGCTAAATGTTCTGTGACAAGATCGTTTTCAGTGATTTTGGATCATTCCTACCGATCCAGTGTTCCTACAGCGGGCTGGTGGTGCTTTCCACTCATGGCGGTTGCGGGGAATTACTCTGTAACTGCGATTTCTCAGAAAAACCACGCTATCTCCAACCCTTTACCTCAGCCTCCCCCCGAGGCCTCCCAGCTCTGCAGTCTTGCGTAATGGAGCTCTAATCATTGAGACACTTGTCAGTTGGGAACCGGTCAGTATTTCGTTCCAGGATTCCATAAACAGGCCCTCCATCACAAAAAGCTCTTCTGAAATCAGGGGAATTAGCCGGGAGGTCGCCTCCCTGCGCTGCAGTAAGCGCCTCTGCTCTTCTGGGAAGGCTTTACACTAGATATCGAGAGAGAACATTGCTGTGAGGAGGATTTGACTGCATTCATCCCTGATAAAAGCATCAGTAATATCAGGCACTGGTGACCTAAAGGTCAGGGTGACTCACACAACTCAAATAACTTTGCAAAAAACATATTAAATAATAAATAATAATAATAATAATAATAATAGTACATTTTAGGGCCCCAGTCACAGTCACAGACCCTTGCATGTGCATCCATACTACACTGTAAGTTTCTGTATTTAGTGTTTTTCTTTAACTTAGCGATACTTTTGTGTACATATATATTTTTTAATTATACATATTCTGTTATTTTCTCTTTTTATATTGATTAATATAATATGTATAATATATTTATAAGATTATGTCGAACTGCGAAGTAGGAATTGTCATCGTACAGTGTAACTGCTTGTTTCTGCTGTGCACATGACTATAAACTCTTGAATCTTGAAACTTGAATTGTCCTAACTTCCTCCCCTATACGGCACCCCTGCCCCAGGGTAATGGATGGAGGTCCACTGTGCCCAATTCAATGCCTGATGACGAGTCCTGGATCAATGACCCTCTGCTACACTGTCTAAAACATCAATAATGATCCCAAATATGTTTAATATTTCATATATTTCATAGGGGCAGTGGTGATCAGCGGTCAGAGCTCCGGGCTATTGATACAAGGGGTTGTGGGTTCGATTCCCGGGCTCGGCAAGCTGCCACTGTTGGGTCCTTGAGCAAGGCCCTTTACCCTCTCTGCTCCCCGGGTGCTGGAGTTGGCTGCCCAGCGCTCTGGGCGTGTGTTAAATGCAAAGAACATATTTCGCTGTGCAGTGACAAATATGTGCACCTTTACCTTTTACCTTTACCGTTTAGATTGAGGACCACTACACCCTCAATAGTAGGACATGAATATCCCCTATTTCACTTCTAGTTAACTGTTAAAGACCTTCTAAACAGGATGGGCTTCCAAATCATCCCAGCAAAGTTCATTTCAGCTCTTCTGGGAGCAAAACTACCATTTGCTCCCGTTTACACCAATCTGTGAACAGTGGAGTAAGACCTTCCTTCTCAAAGGCTCCTGTCCTGCTGGCTCACTGAAGGCCTCAATGGAAACACAGATGTAATTTCAGACACTCTTTTAGTTTGACATGCAAATCTCGCCCATTATGAAGCCACACGGGTGTTTGCGGTCCTTCATAAGTGTTACAATAATAGAAGAAATTTGCATAATCTTGATAAATCTGTGATTACAGGTTGGCCGAATGTCTTTTTCCCCCAACTGATATCCTTTTCCTCATTCCCAACAAGGCCTTCCGACATCAGCTTACCGTTTACATAATGGCCAGGGTTCTCATCTCCCGGGCTTTGCTAATGCTAGTTTAGTCATTTCAGTATGACTGCTGACGCCCACCTCCTCCAGTTCCGCCTGCCTCGTGCTCTCTCTGGCCTTCGCCTCTTTCTTCATGCACCGAAAATGGAAAAGCTAAAGGGTGCGGAAGCCATGACAAGTCCTCTGTAGGTGATAGTTCATCACAGTCGCTGCAACTTCTGAACTTCTGAAGGCCAAAATAACTTGCTTCAGGAGGCCGGCAACTGAGCCAAGGAGCATGATGCTCGGCCTGGTGAGAACCACCGCTTCTGCCAGGAGCTCCAATGCCCAAGGCATGGCACTCGTTTAGCAGCCAGCTCAGAGGACGAGATTAGCTCAGTGAAATGCAACTGTCAGGAGAAGCAAAGCAAGCGAGAGCTTCTGCTGCTGCTGCAGGGCTTAACCGCAACTTCCTGTTCCACTTCAACTGCACAGCAAAGCTTTACTTCTACTCGACACGGCTCGCTCAACCCACGGATGTGTTCGAGTGGTCTACAAGCCTCGGACCGTGGCAAGGCCTGAAGAACGCTAGTCGTGCATTCGAGGTGTGAGGTTATCTGGAACGGCAGGGCAAGCCTTAGATAAGCCCCTCTGCTCTGGACCATCAAGAGGAACCTTCACGCATGCATGAACCTTCTGAACCTTCTCATTCTGAATCTGCAGAATCGTGGAAGAACTCAAAACTCAAAACATCACCACAAGATTTCTCTCACGCTCTAGACTAACGAGGTACAGCAGCCCAGAAGGTGGCCCAGGGCCCACGGTGAGACAAGTATCAACCATGCATCCTCAAACCACCCAACTCCTAACCCGAGCCAAACGTGCTGACCAGCCGGTGGACCAGCAGGTGATCTCCTACCTGTGGAAAACTCTTGTGAGGGTATTCGTTCCTTCTCTCTCTCTCTCTCTCAGTGGATGCCCTGCTCTCTGCTCTAGACAGGGAGTGTGCAGGACTTTCAGTGACAACGGCAAGGGTATTCAAATGAGAGAGGAAGGAAGTGACAACCAGCGCAGCAAAGCCGAAACAGGAACGTAGATCTCGATGGCTTTATAAGGCAATCTGCTAGTCAGATTCTTCTAACTCGGCAAGGTGACGCTTTCAAAATGTCGAGACTTCAAGGTTCTTATTTGTGGACCAAGGTTGACGTTTTGAATAGATCTGGTGTGACTGAACTCATAGCCAGATTACATCACAGGGGAACAGACTGGCCAATGACTTGTGTTTGTCAGCCCACAGCCTCCAGACTTTAGAAATGGTGGTGGTTATGCTGAGGTACTCATCTAGATGCCTCAGTCCGTCTGGCCTATTTCAAAACACCGTTTCTGTAAAACCGCAGATCTATTCTGACCTTTGACCCCAAACATAGACCACCCTAAACCTGCCCAGCTAACATGTCCATGAGGGGCCTGTATGGGTAGCCCAACTAGGGATCAGAAAGTGTTGTCCATGCCCATCTGGGTCAGGAGAGGTTAAACAGATGGGGCTTAGATGTGACCCATGTGGGATTAAGGTGGGCTGTGGTGATGGGGCCTATTTGGGAAGCCCAAATAGAGTCCCAATAATAAAGTATGTAGCCTATGCCCACCTGGAACCCACCTGGAACCCACCTGGAACCCACCTAGCCACCCGTGTGAGCCCTGTATGAGCATCTTGCCCAATGCTAAAGAGGTATAAAGCCCCTCTGGAGGATCTCTGCAGTGATGATGGAGCTCCTTTCAATATGGAGTGGCGGAAATAGTCATCCAACATCAAAAGCTCTTGTGGGGTTGAACGCAATCAAATCATCACACAGCAATGTTCCAACATCTAGCGCAAAGCCTTCTCAGATCTGTAGACACTGTTACTGCAGATAAGATGGGAAGCTCCTGGCTAATCCCTGTGATTTCACATATAAAGAACAACTGCTGTTGTTAATAGTGGGCTGCTTTACAGTAATACTCGAAAATGACTGGCTCCCTTTTACGACCACTAGTCACTAAGTAGGGAACAAGGGGTCGATTTGAAACACACCCATTTAGTCGTGTTCCAAACGGAGCTAGCTATTGGAAACACGGGCGTTTTTTTTAAAGTAATATGTTTGATGGCTATATTATGAATGTAAGTCATCTTCGGTGCGCAGAAATGAATAAATATGAATTTTAAAATCATTAAAAATAATAATTATAAATAAGGGAGTTACAGCCAGGTTAGCCTGCTAGCGCGGTTACCACAGCGCGGTTGCTATGGGTCACAACGGGTTGCTACGGACTCCAGAACGAGGCTGGAAAACATCAGCACACAGTGCTTTAATTATACTCTAATGATAGATCACATTATTTTTAATGAATAAATAGCATTTTTACAGTAGTGGCAGCAGTAAATAGAAGACAAGCAGTTCCTACATGTCTTTATTTAGTAGAAGTTTGGCCTTGAAGAAGAACGAGGTATGTGTTTCCAATAAAGTGGCCAGTGTTTATAACAAAGGGTCATTTTAATGTGCCTCTTTATTGATGATGATTAATGGACGGATGAATTAATTCAGGCTGTATTTGTGTGCGTTCTTCCTCAGATTATCCAGGTGAGAAGGCAGCTCATGATGAGCCGCAATGGCATCTGATCATGTCCAGCTCCTGAGGAGACCTCTCCCCCCTAAAAAACTTCAGCCCATCCTCAAACCACTGCTGCAGACTGATGTCTTGGGTGAGTGGTGATAGGTGGGTCCAGCTATAAGCTCTGTTTCTGAGGCTAAGATGGGTCTTGCCAAGAGGGTAATGCAGTTTAAACAGGTTCCAGTAGAACACGCTTTTGGTCTTTGATCTTCTCGTGTTCCCATAACAACCCTACCTACACATTTTCACACCAGTAGGGCCTAATTTCTCCAGATTCCCCCTGTTTCTGTACCATGACAGGTGGTGACACCATGACATCATGGTCAGTGTGTTTGATGGCTGAGGTGTGAGAGCTAGCCAGGTTAAAGTACAGCTTCCAAACATGGTGGAGGTAGTTTCACACACTGTTACTGTAACTAAGACCCCCAAAAAGAGGTTACTGTAGATGTGATGGTGGGTCAGTCAGGAGTGTACTGTAGATGTGATGGTGGGTCAGTCAGGAGCGTACTGTAGATGTGATGGTGGGTCAGTCAGGAGTGTACTGTAGATGTGATGGTGGGTCAGGAGCGTACTGTAGATGTGATGGTCAGTCAGGAGTGTACTGTAGATGTGATGGTAGGTCAGGAGTGTACTGTAGATGTGATGGTGGGTCAGGAGTGTACTGTAGATGTGATGGTGGGTCAGTCAGGAGTGTACTGTAGATGTGATGGTGGGTCAGTCAGGAGTGTACTGTAGATGTGATGGTAGGTCAGTCAGGAGTGTACTGTAGATGTGATGGTGGGTCAGTCAGGAGCGTACTGTAGATGTGATGGTGGGTCAGTCAGGAGTGTACTGTAGATGTGATGGTAGGTCAGGAGTGTACTGTAGATGTGATGGTGGGTCAGGAGTGTACTGTAGATGTGATGGGTGCTCTGTGACCAGGAGTGTACTGTAGATGTGATGGTAGGTCAGGAGTGTACTGTAGATGTGATGGTGGGTCAGTCAGGAGTGTACTGTAGATGTGATAGTGGGTCAGTCAGGAGTGTACTGTAGATGTGATGGTGGGTCAGTCAGGAGCGTACTGTAGATGTTATGGTGGGTCAGTCAGGAGCGTACTGTAGATGTGATGGTGGATCAGTCAGGAGTGTACTGTAGATGTGATGGTAATAAGGTCTAGGTTGGGCATGATGGGGCTGAGATCTGCTGTTCTAATTTGTGGTGTAAAATAAATGGACATCCTCTTTTCACTGGTCATAAGTATTTGGACACAGGTATTTTGACTGTCTGACACAGTGAAGTTTCTTGTAGGTGCAGCGGAGGAGCCCATCCTATCTCCATGGGATTTTGATCCACAGTTGCCCCGTGCCGCCCCAACACCTCTCTCCCTTCTATCCCCAGTCCCCCCTGCCATGTCCCCCACAATCACCAACTCATTTCCCTTTCGGCCTCGCCGAACATTTCACCAATCGCGCCTTCTGGACCTGCTCTGTGACCATCCTCGCTACGCCCAACCTCCGCCCTGCTTCAGCCTGAACGACTTCCAGGAATCTGCCCAATCTGTGCTCGAGCTGACCCGGCCTGACCACTTGCTGAACACAATGGTCCAGTCCCACTGCAACTACAGGAAGCTAGTGGACCTGTTCCTGTCGGAGCTGCACAGCGGCCATCAGAGCCAGGTCGCCAATCAGACCCTCAGCTGGGAAGAGCTGCCGCAGGCCAAGCGCAGAATCCCACAGATCATATGCGGTAACTCCGAGCTACAACACAACAGTTACACTCTAAGCAGGAGCAGAACCGTGTTCCTCCAGTCATAACAATCGCAGAACCCTTTTTACTGCTAGAACCATCTTCTTTAACCAAGAAAGCACACGTCAGATACCAGACAGTAAATCTTATCTTGGGGACAGTGATCAATCATGAGGTTCCAGCACGTTCCAGCATCCTTATTGATCCTTAGAGTCTATGAATGTGTGTGTGTGTGTGTGTGTGTGTATGTTTAGAGCTGGTTGTGCAGGTTCGAATGGAGCTGCAGGCACGTATGGAGTGTGTATGGCGTTCTGCAGATAACCCACTCTTCCAGACTGAGCGAAACTCCGTGGAGCTGTGGACACAAGACAAAACACGGGCCGAACACACACACCCCAACCTGTATCCAGGCAAGTCATACACACACCCACAGCACTGCACATTACATTAACCCCTCAGGTTCTCCCTCTATAGTTCAGTGTGATGCTCTCTCTCCCTCGCTCTCTCTCTCTCTCTCTCTGTCTATTATTATTCAGTTTAAAAATTTTGAAAATTTCCCCAAAAGATATCATCATCATCTAACCTCCCTTTTATCTTTTCCCGCTCCCGAACCTCCTGCCGCCCTTTAGAGAATGAGGTCATGAGCTTTTTCCCAGTTAAATACTTCCAGGGTTTCTGCAGGTCGTCTTCACCCTTCCAGCCCGCAGCGGAGTGTGTGACGATCACTCTCGCTGAACTTGCTGTACTCGAGTGCCTCACACAGCGTGGCACGGCCCTCAAACTCAAGGTGTGTATATGTGTGTGTGTGTGTGTGCAGTCAGGGCAAAGTGGTTAGCCAGTATAGGCAGTGTCGGGTCCGTCAAGTGAAAGTATCTGTGAGACTGAAGACAAATACATGCATAGTAAAAAAAAACGCTCTGAAGGCAACGATTCAGCAGCACTGATTACGTAACGATAATTAATAATGTCCTATTACTCTGAAAGGATTGATGTCATGCCAAATGACATGCCAAACCATCCTAAATAATTTTTAAGGATTATTTAACACATTTGGATATAATAGGTTTTTATTATTATATTCTTATCATCTAGATTATTTATATATATAAATATGTATATATATATACTGCCAATTAAACCTGTTCGGAGCTCCCCCTAACACTAGCTCCCAAAGAGTTTAGACGCTCAGAAGAAAAGCGCAGGGCCCCCAGCTCCTCCACACCAGCTAACAGATACCTGTGCATCTTAAGGGGGGTGATAAGGGGAGAGAGAGCGCCATCTACCCACCCAGAGAGAGCCTGGTCAATTGTGCTGTCGGACTCTGGTAGCCAATGGCTCAGGATTCGAACTCACAACCCCCGGCCCATAATGGTACACATTAGGCCGCTGAGCCATTCGAAGCCCCATTCACTCTCAAGTTTTAAGCCTGATCCTGTTCCGATCCTTTGTTTTTTACCGCTGTGTTCTGGAAGAGTACCTCTGGTGTCCTCTAAATAACATTAACAGACATTATTCCCAGCCTGCAGCAGTGAGGAGCGTCCATGTATTCAGCAGTCATCATTAAATCCGAGGTTTGCACCTATACCACACACACGCATCTCATAATAGAGGTTTGTTTGTTCGGTGTGTGTGTGTATGTGTGTGTGTGTGTGCTATGCTTGTTGTTGTAATAAAGGACTCTGTTCTTTGGCCGTGGTTCTGTTTAGGAAAGGAGAAGAGATAGAGGAAGCGAGGCACTTCTGCCTACACTTCTTTCACTTCACACACACACGCTAATGTGTGTGTGTCTTTATTTGTGATTTCTGTGAAGCAATTGTATGTGTTAAACTGTCTATTATTGGTGTGTGTGTGGGTGTGTGTGTTTCTCCAGGCCCACTTCATTGCCCAGCTGCCTGATCTGTCTCCACTGCATCAAAGCCTGCTCTACCTCAATCTGTCCTTCAATGACTTCACTGTGTTCCCGGTGGAGGTGAGCTTTTGTGTGATTGGCTAGAGGGGTGTAAAGCCCCCCAGCATTGAGCTGTGGAGCAGTGGAAGAACTATGTTCTCTGGAATGATGGTGGTGGAGCTCCATCCAGTACTTTTGGGAAGAGTTGGGGATGATGAGGTGGTGTGGTGATCACCATCCAACATCCTAACGTTCTTGTTGCTGAATGCAATCAAATTCTCACAGCAATGCTCCTCCAAAATCTAGTGACATTAGAGACAGTTACTCCAACAAAAGCAGGATCAACTCTTTAGTACCCTTGATTTCAGAAGAAATGATCAATAAGCAGGTGTCCCAATACTTTTGTCCATATAGTGTATAGTGTGCACCTGTAAGAACTTAAGACTGATATATGTAAATGAGCTCTGTTCTGGTTGGTTTGCTGGTATTGGGCTGTCTCAGGTGTGTGAGCTGGCCCGGCTGGAGGTGCTGAAGCTGAGAGACAACCCAATAGAGGAGATCCCACCTGAGATCGAGAAGCTGCTCAACCTAAAGACCCTGATCATCTCCTTCTGCAAGATCAAAGTGCTGCCCTCCCAGTAAGCACACACACACACACACACACACACACACACAAGGCCAATTACCCAATCCCTATTCGTGTGAGCTCCCCCTATCACTAGCAGTGACCCCAACACTAGGAGGGTGACTCATGTGGATTCCAACCAATCACAGGTCAGGGCCTGTGCTAGAGGATGTGTTTCTAATAAAGTGGCCAGTTACTGTGTAAAAGTGTAGTGTGTTCGTAGGTTCTATCACCTGGCGTCTCTGCAGCACCTGGATGCGTCGCACAACCTCATCAGCTCACTGTCCAACGAGATCAAGAACCTCAGGTGAGAAAATACCAACAAGCAGTGAGACACAGGGACAGACAGACACTGAGGGACAGAGGCAGGCAGACAGACATATGGATATTCTCATTGTTATCTGTTTGTATGTGTATTCCACGTTCTACGTGTGTGTGTGTGTGTGTGTGTAGATCCCTGCAGTATCTGAATGTAGAGGGGAACCAGTTGGAGGCTCTGCCGGGTGGGATCCTGTGTGTGTCTCTGTCTGAGCTCAGGCTGGGTGGGAACTACACACACCCACTGCTGTGGATCCTAAACAGCACAAACTCCCCACCGTCCCTCACACACAGTGCAGCACGAGCACTGGCCCTCACACACCCTCAGGAACAGTACTCCAGCCTGCCCCCTGCAGCCCAGCTCGCCCTCAGCAGGTAACACACACACACACACATTATTAATACATGTGGACAAAGGTATTGGGACACACCTCTTAACCACTGAATTCAGGTGTTCGATTCAGTCACGTTGCCACAGGTGTATAAGGTCAAGCACCTAGCCATGCAGTCTGCCTAGAATGGGAGGTTCTGAAGAGCTCACTGAACTCCAGCGTGGTTCTGTATGTAATAGGAGACACCGCTGAACCAACAACAACAAGTCCGCTGGTGAAATCTCCTCCCTCCTAGATCTTCCTCCATCAGCTGTGAGTGGTGTTATTATTGAACAGTGGAAGAGTTTAGGAGGAACAGCTCACAGAGAGCAGCTCAGCCACCGAGTGTCTGTCAGACCACGTACAGTTACAGAGCGGGGTCAGGGCCGAGTGCTGAGCTCAGAGCAGAGTGCAGAGAAGCCTCCAACTGACTCAGTAACTGCAGAGCAAAGGGGGACCAGCTCCATATTAATACAGCCTATGGGTTTAGAATGGGATGGCATAAAAGCTCCCGTAAGTGTAATGTATAGGTGTCCCAATACTTTTGTCCAATATGGGATATATTATTGTTATTACATATAAATGCTTGAGTTGAACTTTTTAATTGTGTGTGTGTGTGTGTGTAATCTGTCTCTCAGGGCGGGTGTGTGTGAGTGCTGTGGTGGTCCCCTGTTTGGCCCTGGGCTGAAGTTGATCCATCCCGTTCAGGGTCTGTTTGGCCTCAGCAGTGTTCCCATCCTCTTCCGGTCCTGCTCTGCCTCCTGCTACTCAAGCGACAGGAACCAAACACACACCCTCACACAGGCACTTCTCACAGGATAGACGACACACTGCAGAGCTTTGCAGCTTTAGCTTTTATTGTTTAGTGTTTATTATTACTATTATTATTAATAATAATAATAAACAACAAGTACAAACTCAGTATAATTTGTTTACAGACATGGATTCTCTGGAGTGATGGAGCTCCAGAAGATACCTTTGGGATGAGCTGGTCAGTAATAATCCAATGTCAGTAAAGCTCTTGTGTGGTTGAATGCAATCAAATCCTCCACATTTGGAGTGCAAACTGTCAACATTCCTAATGTATTCAGACATGTATGTACTCTCTTATTAATAAAGGTGCTATAAAGGGTTCTTTGAGTGATGCCGTAGTAGAACCATTTTTGGTTCCATAAGGAACCAATTTTGGAAAGGAGATGTGAGAGTGAAGAACCCTTAAATGGGTAAAGAACCTTCTTTAAACCCTCAAAAAAAAAAAAAAAAAACACAGGTAATACACTATATGGACAAAAGTATTGGGACACCTGCTTGTTCACTGTTTCTTCGGAAATCAAGGCTCATAAACTCTACTGTCCAGGGAAGAAGACTTTCTACTAGATTTTGGAGGAGCATTGCTGTGAGGATTTGATTGCATTCAGCCACAAGAACATTAATGAGGTCAAGATGTTGAATAGTCCCCTTTCCACCATCCATCACTCCAGAGAACACAGCTCTTCCACTGCTCCACAGCTCCTCAATGCTGGGGGGCTTTATACCCCTCTACTAGCCCACGCCTGGCATTATTAGGCCGCATGGTGCCAATAGGGTCATGATGTTGATCTGCTCCAGAGGGTCCTAATCTATTGGCAGTATTTCTCTACATGAACTAGGCAAGCTCTATTTCAGCAACTGAATGCATTCAATTAGAAGGGCTCTCCACAAATATTTGGACATATAGTGTATGATTATTTAAGGAGCACACGGCCTCGCTCTGCTGTGGATGCGCTGATGTTTCCTGAGGTTGCTCTTCCCCATGAAACTCTTCCCGCACTCGGAGCAGTGGAACGGCTTCTCTCCGGTGTGGATGCGCTGGTGCTCCTGCTGATGAGACAGCTGGAAGAAGCTCTTCCCGCACTCCGGGCAGCAGTACGGCTTCTCTCCAGTGTGAGTGCGCTGGTGTGTCCTGAGGCTGCCCTTCTCTCCGAAACTCTTGCCGCACTCTGAGCACTGATGGGGCTTCTCTCCGGTGTGGACGTGCTGGTGCCGCTTGAGACTCCTGTTCTGGGCGAAACTCATCCCGCACTCGGGGCAACGGTACAGTTTCTCCCCTGTGTGAACGCGCTGGTGCTGCTGGAGGTTACTCTGCTGGGTGAAGCTCTTCCCACAGTCTGAGCAGTAGTACGGCCTCTCTCCTGTGTGAATGAGCCGGTGTCTTAGAATTCCACCCAGCTGAGCGAAACCCTTCCCGCACTGGGAGCAGCGGTACGGCCTCTCCCCTGTGTGGACGCGCCGGTGGATTTCCAGCTTGCTCTGCCGAGAAAACCCCTTCCCACACTCTGTGCACTGGTGACCTGGCTCCTTGTCTGTTTGTGTGTGAGGCATGGTCGTACCTATGGATCAGCAGGCTGGTGTACTCCCTATGGGGTCTCCAGGTGAGCTGCTGCTGCTGCTGCTGCTGATGGAGTTGAGCACATCCAAGGAGAAATTTCAGACTATCAGCTGCACCAATTACAGCCACAGAGCAGCACACCCTCAAGCCCAGCAGCTACCATTCACAGACAGTACTCACCCTGCTCCATAAGCACTGGAGCTCCTCTGTGTCTCCCTCCAACAACACAATGGGAGGGAAGGGGAGGGGAGGACCACTTACCAGAGCTGGAGCTTCTGCGCTTGGAGAACCACAGCACCACCACCTGGCCTGGAGCAGCAGCATGCAATACAGTATCCTGTATGAAATAATTAGGTGGATTGCCACGATGGTTCTTCTATGGCATGGAGAACCTAAAATTGAACTGGAAAGACACACAGATTAACCATAACATGAACACCACCTGTCTAATAGACTTGACCATTCGAGGAATGGACTCCACAACACCTCTGAGGGTGTCCTGCTGTGGTATCTGGCACCTAGACTAACATTAGCAGTTGTGAGGTGGGGCCTCCATGAGCATCAGTGAGCCTTGAATGGTTCACCGGTTGTCCTTCCTTGGAGCACTTTTTGTAGGTCAGTACTAACCACTGCATACCGGGAACACCCCACAAGACCTGCCTGATGTTCTGGAGATGTTCTGACAGTTTGGGTCTTATCAAAGTGTCTCAGATTCTTACACTTGTCCATTTCTTCCCTGCTTCATCACCTTCAAGAACTGACCGTTCACTCACTGCCTGACATGTAGCTCCACCCCTGTGAGGAGACACTGTAGATGACACTTTAGATGATTATTGATAATATCAAATAATAAAATAAAAAACACAAACTTTTATTAAATAATACATTTATTTCCTCTTTAAATAGCAAAAATACATCATCCTTCAAAAAAAATACAAATAAAATACACAGTTCACAGCCTCACTCGTTCAGACCTTGTGTCTTAGGACACCTGTGTGTGTTCAGATTACTCGAATGCCTGAAGTTCCTCCAACACCCTGAGCAGAAGTACGGTTTCTCTCCCGTGTGAATGCGCTGGTGCTGCTGGAGGTGAACCAGCTGAGTGAAGCTCTTCCCGCACTCCGGGCAGTCATAAGGCTTCTCTCCGGTGTGAACGCGCTGGTGAATGCGGAGATTCCCTCTGTCCCTAAAATTCTTCCCGCACTCCGAGCAGGTGAAGGGATTCTCCCCGGTGTGTGTGAACAGGTGTCGGCGGAGGTGGATCTGCTGGGTGAAGTCCTTGCCGCAGAGCGAGCAGTGAAACCGCCTCTCTCCCCGGTGAATGAGCAGGTGTCTCTGGAGGTGAGTGAGTTGGGTGAACTGCTTCCCGCACTCCGAGCAGCGGTACGGCTTCTCCCCGGTGTGGATGCGTGCGTGCGTCCTGAGGTTGCTCCCGTCGTTGAAGGTCTTTCCGCACTCCGCGCAGCGATGCGGCTTCTCCCCGGTGTGGACGCGCCGGTGCAGCTGGAGGTGAGTCTGCCGGGTGAAGCTCTTCCCGCAGTCCGAGCAGCGATGGGCTCTCTCACCTGCCTTGGTTTGCGCTGGTCTGTGAGGCGAGCTTGTGAGGAGAACACCTGGGGATGTTTGTTGAGCGCCGCGGCTTCTTGAGGGCTCCATGTTCTCATGATTACTCTCCTACCTGAGTTCAGTGGTCCGGCGCGCTCCTCGCGACAGGAGGGCGTGTCTGTGGTGGGAGGAGAAGCTGCAAACACAAGAAGCAGCAGCTCTGCAGGAGGACATCCTTCATTTCTGGAAAGGAAGAAAAGAGATCTAAATGTAACAATACTAATAGTAGAGTAAACACTACAGAAGGTGGTGGAGGTTCTCCATCACTGTGTTCATCATTAGAACATCTCCAAAGTTCTCCTCTCTCATGGAGTCTAGTATTATTTAGAGTTCTCCTCAGATCAACACCTGGTTTGGTGGTAAATCAGGGCTTAATGATGGTAAATCAGGTGAGCTGCTGCTGCTGCTGCTGCTGCTGATGGAGTTGAACACATCCTCCACGCTGTGCTGTGCTGGACTCGGGGGCCTCCAGGAGAAACCTTATTATACTCTATTCTACACTATTATACTCTATTCTACTCTACACTATTATATTCTACACTATTATACTCTATTCTACTCTACACTATTATATTATACTCTATTCTACTCTACACTATTATATTCTACACTATTATACTCTATTCTACTCTACACTATTATATTATACTCTATTCTACTCTACACTATTATATTATACTCTATTATACTCTATTCTACTCTACACTATTATATTATACTCTATTCTACTCTACACTATTATATTATACTCTATTCTACACTATTCTACTCTACACTATTATATTATACTCTACTCTATTATATTCTATTCTACTCTATTATATTATACTCTACTCTATTATATTCTATTCTACTCTATTATATTATACTCTATTCTACACTAATATATTATATTATACTCTATTCTACTCTACACTATTATACTCTACTGTACTCTATTATATTCTATTCTATTATACTCTATTCTACACTATTATATTATATTCTACTCTATTATATTATACTCTATTCTACTCTACACTATTATATTTTATTCTACTCTATTATATTATACTCTACTCTACACTATTCTATTATACTCTATTATATTATACTCTGTTATACTCTACTCTACACTATTCTATTCTACTCTATTATATTATACTCTATTCTACACTATTCTACTCTACACTATTATATTATACTCTACTCTATTATATTATATTCTATTCTACTCTATTATATTATCCTCTACTCTATTATATTCTATTCTACTCTATTATATTATACTCTATTCTACACTAATATATTATATTCTATTCTACTCTATTATATTATACTCTATTCTACTCTACACTATTATACTCTACTGTACTCTATTATATTCTATTCTACTCTACACTATTATACTCTACTGTACTCTATTATACTCTATTCTACACTATTATATTGTACTCTACTCTATTATATTATACTCTATTCTACTCTACACTATTATATTTTATTCTACTCTATTATATTATACTCTGTTATACTCTACTCTACACTATTCTATTCTACTCTATATTATACTCTACACTATTATACTCTACTGTACTCTATTATACTCTACACTATTCTATTCTACTCTATATTATACTCTACACTATTATACTCTACTGTACTCTATTATACTCTACACTATTATACTCTACTGTACTCTATTATACTCTACACTATTATACTCTACTCTACACTATTATACTCTACACTATTATATTATACTCTACACTATTATACTCTATTCTACTCTATTATATTCTACTCTACTCTATTATATTCTACTCTACTCTATTATATTATACTCTATTCTACTGTACTCTATTCTACATTATTATACTCTACACTATTATATTATACTCTACACTATTATACTCTATTCTACTCTATTATATTCTACTCTACTCTATTATATTATACTCTATTCTACTGTACTCTATTCTACACTATTATACTCTACACTATTATACTCTATTCTACTCTATTATATTCTACTCTACTCTATTATATTCTACTCTACTCTATTATATTATACTCTATTCTACTGTACTCTATTCTACACTATTATACTCTACACTATTATATTATACTCTACACTATTATACTCTATTCTACTCTATTATATTCTACTCTACTCTATTATATTATACTCTATTCTACTGTACTCTATTCTACACTATTATACTCTACACTATTATATTATACTCTACACTATTATATTCTATTCTACTCTATTATATTCTATTCTACTGTACTCTATTCTACACTATTATACTCTACACTATTATACTCTACACTATTATATTATACTCTACACTATTATACTCTATTCTACTCTATTATATTCTACTCTATTATATTATACTCTATTCTACTGTACTCTATTCTACACTATTATACTCTACACTATTATATTATACTCTACTCTATTATATTATACTCTATTCTATTCTACTCTATTATATTATACTCTATTATATTATACTCTGTTATACTCTACTCTACACTATTATATTATATTCTACTCTGTTATATTCTACTCTGTTATACTCTACACTATTCTATTCTATTATATTATACTCTATTATATTCTATTATATTATATTCTACTCTACTCTACTCTACTCTGTTGTGTAGGATTCTGGATTCTGGCTGCTGACTCAGCCCCTCCTGAGCAGCTCACTAACCGCACAGCTCTCCAGCCAACAGCAAGCTTCTCTCCAGTGCAGAGAAATGAGGAGACGGGCACAGAACACAGAGCTTATTCAGCTGTAAGTGGACTCACCTGGCTCAGAACCAGGGCGCTGTTAAAACTACCGGCTAAACCCGAGCAGCGGTCAGTCAGTGGACTGTTAGCCGAGCAGCTGAGCTAACGCTTCAGTCCGAACTCACCCCGGGGCTGAAGCTCGCCGCGGAGCCGCCTGGACTGCAGACACACAGCGACCACCTGTTTGAGCCGCTTAAATCAGAGTTTCCCCGTAAAAACATCTTTTAAATAGTTTCAGATTCAGACGATCAGCTCGGCTCACATCAGCCGCTCCGATACGGCTGCCATTGCGCATGCGCAGCACGGGATTCAACACGAGTCGAGTCGATTCATTTGTGTTTCGACACACTGATTCATAGTATGGATCAATGGCTGTAAACGCACAAACCCTACCTTAGTTTGTGCACATACATATTTTAAATATTTTTAGTATATATATATACACACACACATCATCATCATCATCAGCCATAACATTAAAACCAGACCAAATAACTGATGATCTGGTATTAGGCAGTGAGTGAACAGTCAGGTCTTAAAGGTGATGAAAAATGGACAAGCATAAGCATCTGAGACACTCTGACAAGAACCTAAATGTGATGTTCTAGACAATGACTGGGTCAGAACATCTCCAAAACATCAGGCAGGTCTTGTGGGGTGTGCAGTGGTCAGCACCTACCAGAAGTGCCCCAAGGAAGGACAGCCGGTGAACCGGTGGCAGGGTCTGCTGCTAACGTTAGTCCTGGTGGCAGATTCCACAGATGGACACCTCCAGAGGTCTGGGGGAGTCCATCGTGCCTCTACCTGATCTCTGAAGAGACCTTTTGACAGACCCAAATTCACTGGCGTTGCTAGCCAATTGCAGCGCAGGGCCGGGTTACCACCAGCCAATCATCGCGCAGGAGGCGGGGTCTGCCGCTGCTTGTTAGCACGGTTAGCGCTCGGCTAAAAACAGAGCGGTGCTGTTACTCATATCAGTGCGGCTGTATCAGCGCCCGGCTCTGGTGTTACTCAGCCATCTACTCTCGGATATGTTAGTGTGTAGTCCTGGCCTCAGGACTTCATTTCCCTCCTAAAAAGGGAGAAATATTAGCTAGCAGTAGCTAGCGGAGAGCCGCGGCTGCTGGGGATGAGCTCCTCTTTAGAGGTGAGTGAGTTAGCTAGCAGCTAGCTAGTAGCTAAAAACACAGTTTCCTTTCCTAATCTCATCGATGGTCCAATTCTGAGAGGATAAAACAGTTGAAATGGTGCAGGGCAATAGCTCAACACAAGCAAATGTGAGCTGTGAAGATGTGCAGCATTTTTCCGTTCCACCTTAAATCCCGCTGCAGTTCCTGTACATTCTGCCTGACGCTGACTGTACAGAGTGTATGGGAGCGCTGCCCCATTTAAGGTGGAACGGAAAGTTCCGAAACGCAGCTGGTGAATAAGAAGTTTTATTTATTATAAAGAAAATGGTTATGCTAGAAACGTGTAAAAACATTACAAATAAAGCTGGTAAATAACCTGTCTTACCTGTCCTTCAGTTGTGCCCATATGTATGGCATATACTTGGCAGCATATGCCTGACCTGAGCTGAATAGTGGATATATTCAGAATAGTGAAAAAAAGTTCCACACAAGCCTAATGGGACACTTTCTTGTCGTTGTTCTTGGGACCGTGTTATTTGTCAGGATGCTCGGATGGAGGCTTACACTGCTTCGAGTGATGGAGGGACCCCCGGCTCTGTTATGCACCAGAATGGAGGATTTCAAAAGAAGCCAGTGTCCCGTAAGTCAGGTTGGAGCTTGGAGAGATACGTATGATTTGGATGGAAATCTCACCGGGACGTTGTGTCTGACTGAGTTTCTGACCGTGTGTGTGTTCACATTAGGAAGCCGCTTGAGCAAAGAAACAGTTCAGCTGGAGAGCTACACTTCTGGAAGCAGAATGCCGGTTGTCTACGTGAAAGAGGAAGAACCTACGGATGAAGACTATCTGTGTAAGAAAGGAGGGCTCACGAACGACACAAACGGCTAACGTACACTGTCTTTACAACTACAATAGAATAGAATGTGTAATTATTTTATTATTCCCCTTCTCTCCTCATCCTCACATTGCTTTCTATCCAGCTCTCATGGCCCCATTTCCCCTAAGGCCCTTTCCCACCATCTGTACTGTCTAGCTGTCCAGCTGTCGTAATAATGTTTTACTTTGAGCGCCAGTAACTATGTTTCCGTCCAGTGGTTTGATCTCAGTGTGCTTTGAGTCCAACTAAAGTCCAGTTAAGCTCATATATATGTATATAAGCAGGCATAGAAAGGGTCTGGTCTTGGTTTGGTCTAGGTTCTTATATATATATATATATATATATACTGTTTATTCACTCTATTCCAGACTGTGAGGAGTGCAGATTGTTCTTCATAGACGAGTGTGAGGTTCACGGTCCAGCCGTCTTCATCCCGGACACCCCTGTTCCCCTGGGGGTTTCTGACCGAGCCAGGCAGACCCTCCCACTCGGTCTGCAGGTTCAGAAGTCTGGTATTCCTGGTGCAGGTCTGGGAGTGTTTAACCAGGGGGAGACTATTCCTGCTGGTGCGCACTTCGGGCCCTACCAGGGAGACCTGACTGACAGGGAGGACGCCATGAACAGCAGCTACTCCTGGGTGGTGAGTGTTTAGTTTTGTGTAGTTTTGCTTGCACAGATTTTATTTTTTGGACTGTTCATAGTTTTAAAAAACTTAAAAAAAAGCATTAAAGGGCCCTTTTGTGTGGTTTTAAGCGGGATGAACGATCATCATATATCCCATAATTATAAAGACTATTCTAAAAACTGTCATTATAACTTGTAACAAATGGAGGAGGCTGAGCTAAACTGCTGTAAACTGAATAAATCTTAATTTCCATATATGGACTAAATGGAAGCAGTAAGAAGAGTCCCAGCACGAAATGACAAAGTTTACATCAGTAATTTATTTATTTTTAATTATTTATTCATTTATTTGTCCAGATATACAACAGCAGACAACATGAGGAATATATAGATGCCAAGAGGGAGACCCACGCTAACTGGATGAGGTGAGCAGTACACACTTACCTCAGTTTCATTTGGTAGAAATACCTTCGCCACTAATCACACGCTGTCCCCATCGCTGTCCCCATCGCTGTCCCCATCGCTGTCCCCATCGCTGTCCCCATCGCTGTCCCCATCGCTCTCAGGTATGTGAATTGCGCTCGTAATGATGAAGAGCAGAATCTGGTGGCGTTTCAGCATCGAGGGAGGATTCTGTACCGTTGCTGTCGCCCCGTCCGACCGGGACAGGAGCTCCTGGTCTGGTACGCAGAGGAGTACGCCAGGAATCATGACATCACGTTTGACTACCTGTGGAACAGCAAGTGCTCAGCAAAAGGTTGTATGTTGTTGTTAATGTGATCATTACGCTGATTTTTGGATTGAAAAAGTAAACAATGTATATAATATTTGATACATTTCAAATATATTTGATATTTTTAGCATATAAAAAGTATATAATGTTCAGTCTCTGTTTCCCCTGTCCTACCGTACCAGATTCAAATCATGAGCCACATAAACTACTAAGAATGCTGCTAGTCAGCTAGCATCGTTATAGCTTAGCTTATGTCTCCCCATACCTTCAAGTTTGAGGTTAGTTTGCGAATGTTCTTCTCTGTCTTTCTCCCCCAGAAACGAACAGCGCCCTCCAGCGGGTCTTCTCCTGCTCTGTGTGTCCGCTTTCCTACACAGCTCAAATTTACCTCCACAAACACATCAGGAGATGCCACCACGAGGACTACGTCAGGCTGCTCCAGTCCGGAGAGATTAAATACCAGAACCTGGCGCCTCGGAGAAGCTCCAGCTCTCTGCAGCCGTCATCGTTCCCCCTCAACCCTCACAGACGAACGCAGAGCATCACAGACAAGGAGAGGACTCACTACTGCTCCCAGTGTGGGAAGAGCTTTCCTCACCAGACTAACCTCCGGAAGCATCAGCGGGTTCACACGGGAGAGAAGCCGTACCGCTGCCCTGAGTGCGGCAAGAGCTTCGGTGACCCGGGCAGCCTCAGACTACACCTGCGCACCCACACGGGAGAGAAGCCGTACCGCTGCTCCGAGTGCGGCAAGAGCTTCGCTCAGGTGAGCAACCTCCAGAGACACAAGCGCGTTCACACCGGAGAGAAGCCGTACGACTGCGCGGAGTGTGGGATGAGCTTCACCCAGCCCAGCAGCCTCAAAACGCACCGGCGCATTCACGGAGGAGAGAAGCCCTACAGCTGCTCCGAGTGCGGGAACAGCTTCAATCGGCAGAGTCACCTCCAGCTTCACCAGCGCATCCACACGGGACTGAAGCCGTATCCCTGCGGCGAGTGCGGGAGGAGCTTCAACCATCAGAGCAACCTCCAGCGGCACCAGCGCGTCCACACCGGAGAGAGGCCGTACCGCTGCTCCGAGTGCGGGAGCAGCTTCATCACGCAGACTCACCTCCAGCTGCACCAGCGCGTCCACACCGGGGAGAAGCCCTACCACTGCTCCGACTGCGGGAAGACCTTCACCTTGCTGAGCGTTCTGCAGCTCCACCAGCGCGTCCACACCGGAGAGAAGCCCTACGTCTGCTCCGAGTGCGGGAGGAGCTTCACCACGCGCAGCAGTCTCCTGCGCCACCACAACGTTCACACGGGAGAGAGGACCTATCCCTGCCCGGACTGCGGGAGGAGCTTCACTCAACAGATCAGTCTCCAAAGACACCGGCGCATTCACACCGGAGAGAAGCCGTATCACTGCTCCCAGTGTGGGCGGAGCTTCAGGCACGCCAACACTTTAAAGACGCACAGATGCGGGAAAGGAAGCGAAACACCATGACGTGAGTTTATCGTTAGTATTCAGATACTAACAAGCGCCCCCTTGTGGACTAGTCTTCTTAAATGTGGAGGGGTGAGTAAGTGAGGGGGATACATCCAGGTCTTTGAGGTCTATAAAAAAAAAACATGGCTTCAAAGACATTATGATGTGAAGCACCATTAGCAATTCAGATACTAACAAGCGCCCCCTTGTGGACTTGAGGTACATCCAGGTACATCACAGAACTCCACATCGCAGGGGGTTTCTCCACTCACAGTGTAACCAGCAAGCTGATTGGCTCTTTTTGTTAAAAGGTGGGACTTTATCCCTAAACAGACGCCATGTTGAGCGTTACGAGAACCAGTGCAGTAAGCTTTTAGGGTACTAACAGCGCCCCCTTGTGGCCACATTCAAATGTTAAACTATAAAATGTGACCTGAACCAAAACTATGGCACATTTTATGTTGTTATTTGGAATATGTTAAAAGGACAATCTGTGGGTTTACGGGGTTAAATGGATGCTAATGAAGGCAGCTGTTAATTCCTGTAATAAAAAAGTGATCTTGTGTGATTTGTAGGTATGTTATGATAATTATTTCTTAATGGCTTCAAGTTCTGAATCGTCCTGGTTTTAAGACTCTTGTTCCAAAAACGAGTTACAGTTTTACACAAACTGTAATAAAAACCCATCAAATGCAGCAATCTCTGTTTTGTTCTAAAGGTTCTGAATAATGTGAGAATAATTATATAATAACTGATGATTTTTATCTCAAGACCCACAAGTGCGCCAACACAGTCCTGAAGTTGATTAGTTTCCCAACCAATCACAAAGCAGCCACATGCACAGCTACACTATATTGACAAAAGTATTGGGACACCTGCTCATTCAGTGTTTCTTCAGAAATCAAGGGCATCAAAAGAGTTGATGCTGCTTTTGTTGGAGGGACGGTCTCTACTGTCCAGAGAAGACGACTTTTTCTTAGGACTGAGGGCCACCAGAAGTCATTTAGCATAGCTTAGACATCTACTAATTTGCTTTATACAGTATATTTGTATGAATTCTTTGTCACACTAAAACCTGACATGTACAAAACTGCAGCTTTACGGGGGACGAAAAGCCGCCTTGGAGCATTTCTATTGGTCCATTGCTCATGAAATTGGTCCATGAGGTCATTTCACCCAGTGCTGATTAAGATAACAGTGACAAATGGCAAAAATGGATGGAGATACAGGGTTTTTCTGTGGTCATGATGATCTGCTAAACCATGCTTCATCAGTGTAGATTTGGATTCTGGCATATTCACTTATTAGAGTTTGGTAAAGTGTTGGGCAGCCCCACTGGCAGCCCCACTGGCAGCCCCACTGGCAGCCCCACTGGCAGCCCCACTGGCAGCCCCACTGGCAGCCCCACTGGCAGCCCTGGTTAAATTACACATTTTGTTGATTTTCAAAGTGAACAGAAATAAACATAAGCTCTTCCAGGATCAATAAATGACATTTCTGCATGTTTTAAAGTATAATTTTTATTTATTTATTCATTTTTTTTGCTGACTGCAGCAAATTGGAAAAAATAAAGTTTAAGCACCATTTTAACCAGTACTAAAAAATAATAATCCCCTTGACTAAAGAAATATCCCTTGTAGCCAGTTTAACCATTTCTTCCACTTTTTCAAGTAAAACAAACAAAAAAAAATTAGAGCTGACAGAAACACCGGGACCCCCGACTGGAGGAAGGGGAGACACTCTGAATAAAGGCCTGTAAAACCTGCTCTCACACTAACAGTATCTGAGGTATCGCAGTCAGAAAGCACTTCGTATGGAATGAAACAAAAAAAATTAAATGAGTAACATCCCTATTTATTGCATACAGTTATCATAAGAGTTAATCCACACCTGATCCACGGTCCAGTTGATCTAGGCTACATTCACACAGCAGGTAAAATTGTCTGTGAAATCTGACGCACACACACATATATATATATATATATATAGGGAGGTGTTCAGTGGTGGCATGGCGAGGTAACAGACCTCATACATGTTTGGGGTGATGATGAAAACAGACAGTGGAAGGATGAAGACGCTGGTTTACTGCTTGGGGAAATGAATCAGATTCGTTCACATTACAGAGCGACTCAGCTCACATTTATAAACGTGAAGCAATTGTGGCAACTCCAGGTCCAACAAGTATTTGACAGCCAAATCCTATAGGAGCACAAAAAAGTAAAAAGTTATGTCATGTGAACGTAGCCTTAGAGCTGGATTTACTGCCAGATCGGTGTGGACACTCCACTATTGCCTAACGACATTATTCACACTTCTACATTCTGCTGCACGAGCTGGAGCTGAGAAAGCTGCTGTGTGTCAAAACTATTCCAAATACAAAACTAGCGACTTCACAATCCTATAAAAATGCTAAATACAGTAGTAATATCATATCAGACAGTAGTGATGATCATAGACTATTATTACAGTCTGCACTTACCAAACATGTAGTGGTTTAGTAGTTAATTCACTTAAAGGCATATATTACCACACACACACACACACACACACACACACACACACACCATTATTATTTTGCTGCAATTTCATACACCAATCAGCCATAACCTTAGAACCACTGCCAGGTGTAGTGAATCTACAGTGACTCCTGTCAGGGCAGCAGGTGAACGGTCAGTTCTTGAAGGTGATGAAGGTGTTCAATCAAACTGTGATGTTCTAGACAATGACTGGGGTCAGAACATCTCCAAAACATCAGGCAGGTCTTGTGGGGTGTTTCTGGGATGCAGGGGTCAGTACCTACCGAAAGTGCTCCAAGGAAGGACAACTCCTGATCATGGGCGGCCCAAGGCTTACTGATGCTCATGGAGGCCCCGCCCACCTCTCATCTTAGAGATCCAAGTTTCTTAATGCTTCTATAAATAATACAGCTGCAATTTAGACACGCTAATCCACAACAGTAAACAGAGGTTAAATCACTAGCTGTTTTAGTACCAGCTTCTATGATGAGACTAAATTCTAATTTGATTTAGTAAAATTTACTAATGTGTTTAATATCTTAGTCCAGTCTGACTGAGCTACCGGACCTGAAGTCAAGGTTTCCTCTTCCACAAACTTTCCGTTCCACCTTAAACAGAGCCGCTGCTGAAGTACACACGTTGTAGCTGTGGCAGTATTTAAGGTGGAATGGAGAGTTAGCATTTTAAGCTAACTTTAGCACTTGTCGCCGCTCTTACCGGTTTATATGAAGCTCGGTTTTGTTTTGCTCAGTGAAGTAATGTCACAAATGAACTGTCTAGTGTCTAGGAGTAGTTTTCACAAAAATGAGAAGTTTGTCGGCAGCAGCTGAGGATCATGTCTATTAACGGCCATGGCGAAAAATCCAAGTCTGCATGTTAAGGCAGGTGGTTATAATGTTCTGGCTGATGCATTACAATAGCACAATGTTATTTTATAAAGAGCACTGGAGGTGCAATTCAAGTGTTTCAACGAAGGCCAAAACCAGCCTGATCAGCCAGTTTGGCCGTTCAGGTCAGGAGCGTCCTCCTTGCCGCTGCACTTGTGCCTCTTTAAAGAACCCGAGTCCCTGAAGCTCCGCCCACACTCTGAGCAGGGGTGCGGTTTCTCCCCCGTGTGAATGAGCTGGTGCAGGAGGAGATGGCCCTTCTGATTAAAATCCATCCCGCATTCGGAGCAGATGTACGGCCTCTCTCCCGTGTGGATGCGCTGGTGGAGCTGGAGATTGGTCTTCTGAGTAAACCCCTTGCCGCAGTCGGCGCACTTGTACGGTTTCTCCGTCGCGTGGCTGCGCTGGTGGGTCAGGAAGCTGCTCTGCCGGGCGTACTTCTTCCCACAGTCCAAGCACTGGTACGGCTTCTCCCCGGTATGAACGCGCTGGTGTATTTTGAGAGCCATGCCGTCGATGAAGCTCTTGCCGCAGTGCGAGCAGTCGTAGGGCTTCTCTCCCGTGTGGATGCGGTGGTGAAGCTTGAACTGGCTGTGGCGACTGAAGCTCTTCCCGCACTCCGAGCAGTAGTACGGCTTCTCGCCCGTGTGCATGCGCTGGTGCATCTGGAGATGACCCCGCCGGGTGAAGCTCTTCCCGCACTCCGAGCACTGGAACGGCTTCTCTCCCGTGTGAATGCGCTGGTGTAACAGCAGGTTGCCGCGCTGAGTAAAGCCCTTCCCGCACTCGGAGCAGCGGTGCGGCTTGTATCCCATGTGCCTGCGCTGGTGCTGCTGGAGGTTGCTCCTTTGGGCGAAATTCTTCCCGCACTCGGAGCAGTGGTACGGCTTCTCTCCCGTGTGAATGCGCTTGTGTATCTGGAGGTGGCTGCTTTGAGTGAACCTTCTTCCGCACTCCGAGCAGCGGTAAGGTTTCTCTCCTGTGTGGAGGCGCTGGTGGAGCTGGAGATGAGTCCGGTCAACGAAACTCTTCCCACACTCGGCGCAGTGGTGCTTTCTCTCCTGGTCCGAGTCTCTCTGCGCCCGAGACGCTTGAGCGGAGGATGCCTGCTGAGACTGATTGGGGCTCGTCAGATCCTCAGGTTTAATCTCGCCCGACTTCACCAGCCTCATGTACTCCTCCTGGTGGCACCTCTTGAGGTGTCGGTGAAGGAAGATTTGAGACGTGTAGGAAAGCGGACACGAGGAGCAGGAAAACACCTGGGTCAGATCGTCCCTCGTTTCTGAAAAGCAACAAGAAAAAAGCGTAAACGAGTGAAGATCCTGGGAGGATCCCTCTTCTCCAGCCCTCCTACTTTACTTCCATGCCCAAATATTACTACCTAGAGAGGTACTGCCAATAGAATAGGACTCTCTGGAGCAGATCAACATCATGACCCTATTGGCTCCATGCTGCCTAATGCCAGGCGTGGGCTAGAGGGGTATAAAGCCCCCCAGCATTGGGGGGGAATGATGGTGGTAATTTTCATACCAATCAAATTCTTAAAACTAGAGTGTCTATATAACTTTCAGACCAATTATTTACATATATAAAAGTGTATAAGTTATATATATATATATATATATATATATATATATATATAAATAAATAAAACACTTGGCACAAAGGGCTTTTATTTTGTATAATATCTGATATATCTTGAATTTATTGTCTGATAAAAAAAAAATCTGTCCAACCTCTTATATGCCCATGGGGCGCCATATATGCACACCAGGGGGCAGAAAACATGCATCTCATTATTTTTTTCATTATAATTTTCTATTATAAATGATCTGTTTAAAGAAAATAATGATTTAAATCACTATTTATGTCATGTTTTATATATTACTGTTATTATTTAAGATAATTAATTGTCACACTAATCTTGCAGAGGTCTCAAACTCAAAAACTGCATCAGACACTTGGATTTAAAGGGTTAAATGAAAAATATCAGTTTTAGCTTCTTTAATCTTAGGTTTAATATTAGTCATGTTAAAATATGATATTAAAGCCTGAATTTTTCAAAAAAGCAATAAAGACTCAATCATTAATCAGTTATTTCTATACGTTTTTGAAAACTACTGTAAACCATGTAAGTCGGCCCCATCAATAAGAGGCCGTCGATACCACGGCCATCCATAGCCAGGAGTCCTAGAAAGCATAACTGGCCTCGCCCTCTCTGGGAGGATAGGATGAAAGTGCAGGCCAAAACTGGGCCATGGCTTGTTTGCTATCTGGGCAGAGTTTGAGATTAAATAAGTCAAATGAAATGTAATGTTTGAACAACCTTTTGTGGAGCACTTTTTGTTCCAGAGGTAGTCGAACATGATGCCAGAATTTTTGGCGTACTCCTCGGCGTACCAGACCAGGAGCTCCTCTCCTGGTTTAATGGGTCGACAGCATCGGTACAGAATCCTCCCTCGATGCTGGAACGCCACCAGATTCTGCTCTTCATCATTACGAGCATGGCTCACAAACCTGAGAGAGACACAAAGGGTTTCCACACCAAATAACAAAAAACACACAGTAGTTCTACTGCAGAAGCTCCAGATCTCATCAGAACAGATAAAGCAGCTGAAAATCCAGTACAAAGGAGAAACAAGAGCTTCTCATTCTGAAGAAAGAAAGTAGTGAGATCTTGTCAGTGAGCTAGTCTGAAGAACAGAGCTCGGTTCCTCCAGGTTTCTCCTGGACGCCCCCGAGTCCAGCACAGCACAGCGTGGAGGATGTGTTCAACTTCATTAGCAGCAGCAGCAGCAGCAGCTCACCTGATTTACCATCATTAAGCCCTGATTTACCCCCAAACCAGGTGTTGATCTGAGGAGAACTATATACTAGAAATAATACTAGACTCACCTCATCCAGTTAGCGTGGGTCTCTCTCTTGGCATCTATGTACTCAGCACTCTGCCCGTTCTTATAGAGCTGTAAGAAAGTTGTAAATTCACGGTCATCCATTGATGCAGTTTGACAACAGCACAGCTATGATGATCTGCATCCAACACGACCAGACTCTGCAATAGCTTCTTCCCCCAAGCCATCAGACTTCTCAACTCAACTTCTGAACTGATGTCTTTTTTGCTACATGCACACACACTATCTTTACTACCTCCCTGGACTCAATATTTATTGCACACTGCATAATTTGCACACTACCGGCAACTATTTATTATCCTCTGTCTGTCCTGTGTTGTGTGTTCTGTATGCACTCTGTCTATGTTGCTCCATGGTCCTGTAGGAACATTGTTTCGTTTCACTGTGTACTCTGTATGTAGCTGAAATGACAATAAAACCCACTTGACTTGAAATCAAATCCTCACAGCAATGCTCCTCTAAAATCTAGTAGATACCCTTTCCTCCCTGGAAAGTAACTCTTTAATACCCATAATTTCAGTAGAAACAATTAATTAGCAGGTGTCCCAAAACATTTGTCCATATAGTATATGTTCTATGCAATTAAAACTAAACTCACCACCCAGGAGTAGCTGCTGTTCATGGCTTTCTGACTGTCTGTCAGGTCTCCCTGGTAGGGCCCGAAGTGCGCACCGACAGGAATAGTCTCCCCCTGGTTAAACACTCCCTGACCTGAGCCTGGAATATCAGAATTCCGAACCTCCAAACCAGGCGGGAGGGTCTTCCTGGCTCGGTCCACGATCCCCATAGGAATAGGGGTGTCAGGGATGAAGGCAGCTGGACCATGAACGTCACACTCGTCTGTGAAGAAAGATCTGCACTCCTCACAGTCTGGACGAGGAAGAGAGGAGAAGGAATGTTAGGAATGTCAGGATTGAAGTGAACTGTCCAAAATTGCTGCGGTCACTATGTGCCATGTCTATTTTTCAGAGTTCATTATCGAGCACTACACCCATGCATGAAGCAACGCAGCAAAACTGCTAAAGCCTCGTCACGATGAGACAAACTGGACGGAACTTGCTGGTTTATATGAGGTCAGTCTTACGAGAACTGTCTAGTGTGCAGTAGTGCTATATGGGCAAAAGTATTGGGACACCTGCTCTTTAATGGTTTCTTCCTTAAAAAGAGTTGATCCTGCTTCTGTTGGAGTAACTGTCTCTACTGTCCAGAGAAAAAGACTTTCTATTAGATTTTGGAGGAGCATTGCTGTGAGGATTTGATTGATTACAATCAGCAACAAGAGCTTTAGTGAGGTTAGGATGTTGGATGATGATCACCACCCCACCTCATCATCCTCAACTCATCCCAAAAGTACTGGATGGAGCTCCACCTCCATCATTCCAGAGAACACAGCTCCTCCACTGCTCCACAGCTCCTCAATGCTGGGGGGCTTTATACCCCTCTAGTCCACGCCTGGTATTATTAGGCAGCATGGAGCCAATAGGGTCATGATGTTGATCTGCTCCAGAGAGTCCTATTCTATTGGCAGTACTTCTTCTCTACAGGGACTAGACAAGCTGCGGGTGCATCTGCACGTCTGTAACGCAATGGGTGGAACTTAAAGTAGCTGAATGCTTTAATTATTTAATGTATTATGTTGTAAACTTCCAGACACATTTGGGGGGAAATGTTTGGGTTTATATGCACATTATAATCTGACAGATCTGATGACTGAGCTAAAATCCAGCTCTTAGTCCAGCAGGATCATATCTGTGATAATGAATTTAAATCAGTTCCTCTTACACAGATAGTCATCATTTTTAGCTTCTTCCTCTTTTGGCCCATTTTGGAGATTCAGCTGCACCTCCTTCTCCTTCTTCAAGCAGCCTAATGAGCACAGAGACATAGAAACACACAAACTCAGTCTCAGAAACACAGAACAGAAAATAACCTTGTTTAGAAATCTCCAAACGAACCTGGGTTAGGCAAACCGGGCCCAATTTGGAATCCTCCATTCTGTTGGTCCACAGCACTTGATGTCCCTCCACCATCTGAAGTGGGACAAGCCCTTAACTGCACATTCTAGCAAAGGTAAGGTAAAAAAAACAGCAATTAGCAAAGTCTCAAGAAGCAATTTTGCGCAGCTAGAACATCAACTGAAGAAGAAGGGTTCTTCAAGAGTTCTTTAGCAATCCACCGGGACTCAAAGAACCATATGGATGCTTAAATGACTGGTTCCCTGGATAACGAGGTCCTCACACTGGAGGAAAGCCTGGTTCTGCTAATGTCACAAGTGAAAGAACCCTTTTTCAGTACTAGATAGTAGTCTTTAGGCCATCTCCTAGGTCTACCTCCACCCAGGAATAGCTCCATTTCAACATCAGGGTGGGGTTTTCACAGTTAGCCCAATATCAAGCTATTATTAATGCATTATTAAGTTCTGTATAAAACCCCTATGAAGTATGAATTATTATTATTATACAGTACTTCATAATGTATTTATCTAATGTACCTGGGATCATATTAGGGTTCAATATTTAATAGTTTCTTTTATACAATACGTAATAATATATCTATAAACCAATCAATTTGGGCTCAATCTATAATTAATGAATTGAATGAATGCATTATTAGGTTCTGTGTAAAAACCATATTAAGTATTGAACCCTAATAATAAACAAATCCCAGGTTTGGGTCATTTCACTTGCCTTCGGCCCAAATCTGGTTGTTTATTATAATATATTATATTATAGAAATGCTGTATAATAACCCTATGAAGTTCTAACCCCCAATCAGAACCGGGTTAGGTCATATCGATATCTCGGGCCCAGTGCTGGGTGGTCAAACAGAGGCAGACTGGCCAGAGTTTTGGGGCAGCTGTAGAAGGTTTTGGGCCGGAAGTGGGGCAGATATGACGGCTCTGCTGAGCTCCTTCTGGCGCAACCACAACAAGCTAGCTAGTGAAGATGACCTGAGCCGTATCCTAGTTAGTTAGTTAGTTAGTTAAATAGTTAGTTAGCTAGTTAAATAGTTAGCTAGTTAAATAGTTAGTTATCTAGTTAAATAGTTAGTTATCTAGTTAGTTAAATAGTTAGTTAGTTAAATAGTTAGTTAGCTAGTTAGTTAAATAGTTAGTTAGTTAAATAGTTAGTTATCTAGTTAATTAGTTAAATAGTTAGTTAGCTAGTTAGTTAAATAGTTAGTTAGTTAGTTAAATAGTTAGTTAGTTAAATAGTTAGTTATCTAGTTAAATAGTTAGTTATCTAGTTAGTTAAATAGTTAGCTAGTTAAATAGTTAGTTATCTAGTTAAATAGTTAGTTATCTAGTTAGTTAAATAGTTAGTTAGTTAAATAGTTAGTTAGCTAGTTAGTTAAATAGTTAGTTAGCTAGTTAGTTAAATAGTTAGTTAGTTAAATAGTTAGTTATCTAGTTAATTAGTTAAATAGTTAGTTAGCTAGTTAGTTAAATAGTTAGTTAGTTAGTTAGTTAAATAGTTAGTTAGTTAAATAGTTAGTTATCTAGTTAATTAAATAGTTAGTTAGTTAAATAGTTAGTTAGTTAAATAGTTAGTTAGTTAAATAGTTAGTTATCTAGTTAGTTAAATAGTTAGTTAGTTAAATAGTTAGTTATCTAGTTAGTTAGTTAATTAGTTAGTTATCTAGTTAGTTAAATAGTTAGTTAGTTATCTAGTTAGTTAGTTAAATAGTTAGTTAGTTAAATAGTTAGTTAGCTAGTTAGTTAGTTAGCTAGTTAGTTATCTAGTTATATCCAACCCAGCCAGCATCCGTGCTCAGAGGAGAGCGCCTCCAGACGCAGCTGCTCACCGAATTCGGCCTTTGTTTACCTGGCTTACCTGCAGCCAGGCGACCGCGCCGCCTACACCGGACACAGCAGAGGACAGAGACACACCAGAAACCCTTTATTTCGGGGCTTCTTCCTTAAATTAGTTAATTAGCGTCACCGGGTCGGGTTCGGTTCTGCTGTGGAAGGGCAGAAACCCCGAATAGAGAAGTTAGCCAGCGCCAGTGGGCGGCAGGAGTTCACTCACCTCCTCAGGGGAGCTCAGCTTCACGACGATCGGAACAAAAGCTACATTTCCAGCTAAGAGTAAATAGCAGTTCGTCATATCGGTTTAAATAAGCGTCCAAAACGCGGAGGAGAATAAAGCGGAGTCGCAGCCGGATGCAGCTAAATCTGTTTACCTCGCGCTGTTAGTGCAGCCGAGCTAACCGGTCTAGCAAGCCTCACCTGAGCTGCGATTGGGTAGTAGAGCTCCGCCTCCTTCGCTGCGATTGGCTGAAGCACCTTGCATCTCGCGCCACGATTGGTTAGTGCCATCACTAGCCGTCCGCCGGTTGGACGAGTGAGAAGTCATTGACGTTGCCGTGGCAACATTCTCAGCAGCTTCTGAGACGCGCTGTGTATAGCTAGTGTGCAAAACAAGTGCCCTACTATTCAAAGTGAACTCATTAGCTAGTGTGCTAAAGTCGAGAGACAGCGCGTGGTCTGGGACACAACCTATGGCCAGCGTTTATTGTGTGGTGAGTTCTTGTTCCGCCTCCTTCTTTGCTAGGATTGGACGAAGCATATTGAATATCGCAATATGATTGGTTAGCACCGCGACACGCGGTGTGCCGATTGGACAGTCCGGAGGTCATTCACGTTACCATAGAAACAAGATGGGAAGCTCCCGAGACTAGTGTTCCTTGAACTGCAATCTGCTGATATAGTAGATGTGTAAAAACTACAGGAACACAAACAACTTCCTTTTTATTAAATATTATAATTTATTGATATACTGAAATGATAATTTATTGATTTATATAAATGATAATGTATTGATACTACAATTATTACACTAACTGTAATTCCATTATACTATAATTACTATACTATGTATAATTCCAATTACCATTTAGTCCAGACTTCATATATGGAAACTAAGCTGCCAAAATAGCACATTACAAACAGACTTATATATATATATATATATTTATATAACAGACCTATATTTATATATACAATACTTTACCAGTAATGCATATGTATAGCGTCACCATCGCACAAAACCTCGTATTATAAAAACTGCTACAGTTTACAGGATTTTTCAATGTAAAAGAGTCTATTCCAAGTCATTCAGAGCGTTTCTGTTGGTCCATTCATCATTAAATCCGTGCTGCCTAATGCCAGGCGTGGGCAAGAGGGGTATAAAGCCCCCCAGCATTGAGCTGTAGAGCAGTGGAGTGATGGATGAAACTCCATCCAGTACTATTAGGATGAGTTGGGGAGTTGGGGATGATGATGATGAGGTGGGGTGGTGATCATACAACATTATGACCTGACTAACGTTCTAGTTGCTGAATGCAATCAAATCCTCACAGCAATGTTTCTCCAAAATCTGGACAGTAATACCCTTGATTTCAGAAGAAATTTACAGTAAGATATATGGACAAAAGTTTCGAGACACCTGCTCATTCACTGTTTCTTCTGAAATCAACGTTATTAAGAGTTGATCCTGCTTTTGTTTGGAGGATCATTGCTGTGAGGATTTGACTGAATTCAGCGACAAAAGTGTTAGTGAGGTCAGGACGTTGGATGATGATGATCACCACCCCACCTGAATCCCAACTCCCTCCCCAACTCATCCTAAAAGTACTGGATGGAGCACCATCGTCATTTCAGAGGACACAGCTCCTCCACTGCTCCACAGCTCAATGCTGCCAATGGGTTCATGCTCATCTGCTCCACAAATATTTGGACATACACCTTTTTTGTGCGACAGTGACGATACATCAGTCTTCAGTGTCCAGAACAGTAACCAAAACAGCCTGATAATAAATAATTTATGGTGATGAAGGGATGTGATTATGACTGACAACTAAAACCACAGAAACGCCATAAGTGAATCTCAGGAGGAAATATACAACCCAAGTTAACAGTCGAATACGGGCCTTCTGGTAAGGTCTTTTTAAAGGCCCGTATATCTTTACCAGCGAACCAGTGAACATCCACCACTTCTTGATTGGACAAAGTCACGTGCCGTGAGTTCCCGGCTCATCGTTTGCACACTTGTGCCTCTTTAAAGTGCCTGAATGTCTGAAGATCTGCCCGCAGTCTGAGCAGAAATACGGTTTCTCTCCAGTGTGAACGCGCTGGTGCGTGGTGAGGTGACCTCTCTCGCCGAACCCTTTCCCGCAGTCCGAGCACTGATAGGGTTTCTCGCCTGTGTGGGTGCGCTGGTGCCGCTTGAGGTTCCCCATTTCGCTGAAATTCATCCCGCACTCCGAGCAGAAGTACGGCTTCTCTCCGGTGTGAGTGCGCTGGTGTTTACGGAGGTTCCCCCGTTCACTGAAGGTCATCCCGCAATCGGAGCAGAGGTACGGCTTCTCCCCGGTGTGAACGCGCTGGTGTCCCTGCAGGCCGATCTGCTGAGTGAAGCTCTTGCCGCAGTCCGAGCAGCGGTACGGCTTCTCTCCGGTGTGAGTGCGCTGGTGCTTTTTCAGGGTGCCTCGCTCGGTGAAGTTCATCCCGCACTCCGGACACTGGTGCGGTTTCTCCCCGGTGTGGATGCGCTGGTGTCTTTGGAGGTTGCTCTGCAGGGAAAAGCGCTTTCCGCACTCTGAGCAGGAGTACGGTTTCTCTCCGGTGTGAACGAGCTGGTGCGCTTTGAGGTGGTTTATCTTCCTGAAGGTCTTCTCACAGTCTGAGCACTGGTACGGTTTCTCTCCGGTGTGAACGCGCTGGTGTGTTTTGAGAGCGCCCGCGTCGCGGAAACTGGAGCCACACTCCGAGCAGTGGTACGGTTTCTCTCCAGTGTGAATGCGCTGGTGTTTGAGGAGACTGCTCCGCTGAGTGAAGGTGTTCCCACAGTCTGAGCAGTAAAACGGTTTGGCTCCGGTGTGGGTGCGCTGGTGTCTTCGGAAACTGCTCTGTCGGGCAAAACTCGCACCGCACTGCGAGCACCGATGCGGTTTCTCGCTGGCGTGTACGCACAGGTGTTTTTTGAGATTGCTCCGCTCTCTAAAACTCTTTCCACATTCGGGGCAGTAGTACAGCTTCTCTGCTGTTGTGGGAATGCAGAGCTGCAGTGGTTTGAGATCTCCACGCTCACCAAAACTCTTCCCACAGTAACACATGCCGTGAATGCCGTGGTGTGTTTCGAGGTAGGAACCCTTACCACACTCTAAGCAGTCCTTGCTCGGGTCTTCCTGTACTTGTCCATGAGATGTATCAGCACCAAGACTAGCAGAAGACATGTGTTGACTAGTGGAGCTACTCTGAAGAATCAGGGTCTCATATTTCATCTCTCCCGGCTTCCCCAGTTGGACGCCTATACCTCCTGGTGGCATCTCCTGATGGTTTTAAGGAGGTAAATTTGACTTGTGTAGGAAAGCGAGCGAATGAAGCAAAGGAACGCCTGCAAGACGACCTCATTTGTTTCTACAGGACAAAAAGAGAATAAGATATATTAGAAATGCACAGAGAAATATAATTATATTTATTATTATAACAATTTTACATACTTTAATGTATACAAAAAATAGTCTAGAGCAAACAGAAATGCTAAGAATTGATATGCATTGAATTTTTCTAATTATTATTATTTTATAGGTAATGTGGATTCAGTCCAGCCAGTTACACTAGTCCCAATCGTACTGTCTAGCATGTTAGCGTATGGGTATTGGACTCTCTGCAACATGGCCATTGGCACCATGCTGCCTAATGCCAGGCGTGGGCAAGAGGGGTATAAAGCCCCCCAGCATTCAGCTGTAGAGCGGTGGAGTGATGGATGAAACTCCATCCAGTACTATTAGGATGAGTTGGGGATGATGATGATGAGGTGGGGTGGTGATCATACAACATTATGACCTGACTAACGTTCTAGTTGCTGAATGCAATCAAATCCTTACAGCAATGTTTCTCCAAAATCTAGCAGAAAGTCTTCTTCCCTGGACAGTAATACCCTTGATTTCAGAAGAAATCATCTGCTGTCTGGCTGTATGAGGATGTAGGCCTGTGTTTTTACTCTTTTCATGGATCCACAAGTCCCTGCACACAGACAGACAGACCGACAGACAGATAGACAGACAGATAGACAGACAAATAGACAGATAGATAGACAGACAAATAGACAGATAGATAGACAGACAAATAGACAGATAGACAGACAGATAGATAGATATATAGATAGATAGACAGATAGACAGACAGACAGATAGATAGACAGACAGATAGACAGATAGACAAATACAGACATATATACAGACAGACACAGACAGATAAGACAGATAGATAGATAGACAGACAAATATATATATATATATATATATATATATATATATATATATATATACATACAGACAGACAGATAGATAGATAGATAGATAGACAGACAGACAGACAGATAGACAGATAGATAGATAGACAAATACAGACATATATACAGACAGACACAGACAGATAAGACAGATAGATAGATAGATAGACAGATAGACAGACAAATAGACAGATAGACAGACAGATAGATAGACAGACAGACAGACAGACAGACAGACAGATAGATAGATAGATAGATAGACAGACAGACAGACAGATAGACAAATAGACAGATAGACAGACAGATAGATAGATAGATAGACAGACAAATAGACAGATAGACAGACAGATAGATAGATAGACAGATAGATAGATAGACAGACAGACAGACAGACAGATAGATAGACAGACAAATAGACAGATAGACAGACAGATAGATAGATAGATAGACAGACAAATAGACAGATAGACAGACAGATAGATAGATAGACAGATAGATAGATAGACAGACAGACAGACAGACAGATAGATAGACAGACAAATAGACAGATAGACAGACAGATAGATAGATAGATATAAAGACATATAGACAGACAGACAGATAGCAGGC
The DNA here is from genome assembly GCF_030463535.1 of Salminus brasiliensis. Taxonomy (NCBI): domain Eukaryota; kingdom Metazoa; phylum Chordata; class Actinopteri; order Characiformes; family Bryconidae; genus Salminus; species Salminus brasiliensis. The sequence goes on along the minus strand of NC_132885.1, from coordinate 42,161,980 downwards.
TACAGGCTACGTTCAGGACCTCTCCATCCCTCACCTCTGGGAGCTGGGAGCTGGGATCTGGGAGCTGGGATCTGGGAGCAGGGAGCTGGGAGCAGGGAGCTGGGAGCTGGGAGCAGGGAGCAGGGAGCAGGGAGCTGGGAGCAGGGAGCAGGGAGCAGGGAGCAGGGAGCTGGGAGCAGGGAGCTGGGAGCTGGGAGCTGGGAGCAGGGAGCTGGGAGCAGGGAGCAGGGAGCTGGGAGCTGGGATCTGGGAGCAGGGAGCTGGGAGCAGGGAGCTGGGAGCTGGGAGCAGGGAGCAGGGATCTGGGAGCTGGGATCTGGGATCTGGGATCTGGGAGCAGGGAGCAGGGAGCTGGGAGCTGGGAGCAGGGAGCTGGGAGCAGGGAGCAGGGAGCTGGGAGCTGGGAGCTGGGAGCTGGGAGCAGGGAGCTGGGAGCTGGGAGCTGGGAGCAGGGAGCTGGGAGCTGGGAGCTGGGAGCAGGGAGCAGGGAGCTGGGAGCTGGGAGCAGGGAGCAGGGAGCTGGGAGCAGGGAGCAGGGAGCAGGGAGCTGGGAGCTGGGAGCTGGGAGCAGGGAGCTGGGAGCTGGGAGCTGGGAGCAGGGAGCAGGGAGCTGGGAGCTGGGAGCAGGGAGCAGGGAGCTGGGAGCAGGGAGCAGGGAGCAGGGAGCTGGGAGCAGGGAGCAGGGAGCAGGGAGCAGGGAGCAGGGAGCTGGGAGCAGGGAGCAGGGAGCAGGGAGCTGGGAGCAGGGAGCAGGGAGCAGGGAGCTGGGAGCAGGGAGCTGGGAGCTGGGAGCTGGGAGCTGGGAGCAGGGAGCTGGGAGCTGGGAGCAGGGAGCTGGGAGCAGGGAGCAGGGAGCTGGGAGCTGGGAGCTGGGAGCAGGGAGCTGGGAGACCGCTGCAGGACGTCACTGAGGCTGAACTCACCTGTTCAGAGACGCTCAGATCACCCGGACCCGGATCCCTGCGAACGGCTCCCCTCTCTCCCCTCTCTAAACACACACCGCAGGGCCGGTGATCGATCTCCAGTTTACTGGACTGGTCTGAGTGAGACCCCGGGACTGGGGAAGCAGCTGGCAAACACAAATACATGGCAACTGTGTGTGTAGCCGAGCTGCTAACAGCGCTAGCGGGCACCCTGGGCTGCGATTGGCTGCACAATCCCGCCTCCTGCACAGCGACTGGCTAACTGGATCATTAGCAATCTGCTGATTGGACACTTGAGAAGTCGTTCACATTACCATAGCAACTGCTGGACAGCGAAATCTCAGAAGCAGCAAGTGTCCCACCTCCTGCGCTCTGATTGGCTAGTTGCTGCGTTTATTTCGACATTGACTGTTTCCCTCTTTTATATGTTTATTTATCGTGAAAATGTTCATATTTAGTTACTTTATTTTATTTCTAGACATTATTTGACCATTTCTATTTTTATTTCAGAATTAATATTAATACAATATGAATATTAATATGTGATATTTACATGATTGTGTCTGGTAAACTTATTTTCTTAAAAAATAAACAAACAAACAAACACGTAAATAAATAAATAAATAAATATTTAAGAATTATATATTACAAAAGAGCTGACACTTGGGTGGTCATGGCAACTTCAGGGGCCCAATAACACCCCCCACCCCCCCTGGGTAGCCATGATTATTCAGATTATTATGTGCAAAAGTGACATACAAACCAAAGCTAATGCATATTTAACAGTGTACATGTAAATAACAGTCCTTTGAAAAATAAAATGTAAATGACAATCAATAAAATGCTTATTATCAGGTTATTGCTGTCGTTATTACTGTATATTATGTGTAACAGGTAAATAATGGTTTGTTGTTATTAAAATAAATTAATATAAATATACATAAATATATAGAAATATAATATATAGAAATATACAGTATACATACATGTATGAATAAAATAAACTATAAAAGAATGTTGTAGAATGTTCTTTGTTTATATTGACTTTAAATTGTTAAGTTGCTAATAGACTGAATGACTAAATGAATGTAATTGTTTCTTATGTTACACATACTACTTTGTATCACTATTATTACTATTATCATCTTTTATATAGCTATCATATTATTTTATAAAATGTTACTATATTATTGCTGCTGTCATGCTCATGTTATCTTATTTATGTATTTAAATATTTTTACTTTATGTAAAGCACCCAAAGTGAAATTATGTATGAAAAAAGTGCTATACAAATAAAGTTTATTATTATTTTACTGTCACCTAAGCACCACTTATTATTAAAAACAGCCACTATATCAATTTAGGGCCTTCGTAGTTATATAACAGTAGCATATTTATATTTCCAATAGTTACATAATAAAAAATGAGCATATGGGAGTGTCAGTGTTAGCCTGGAAATAGCACGGGTGTAGCAAAATTCATATTTTATATAATAAGAAATATAAATATATATTTTATATAAATCTAAACATAAGAAATATCAAGTTTTGAAAATTCAGTTTATTCAACATAGAGAAAAACAGCCCAGACCCGGATCTCCTAATATGGGCATGGCAGAGACTAGACGCGTGACGGGGGAATTGTCGCCCTCTGGAGGCAGAAGCGTGCAACAGCGCCTTTCGCCCTTGTTTATCTGCGTCACAGCGAAACACTGCTACCGGCCAGAAAAACGAGAACACACCGAGCAGCCCAGCACGGCACGTCGCTTCTTGGCCTTTTTACTCGGAAAATCGCTCCTCAGACAGGGTCATTATGGTCAAGGTGTCTTTTAACACCGCCCTTGCCCAGAAGGACGTGAAGAAGGACGGCGAGACGCTCATTCCGGTCGACAGGGTAATATTATTAGTTCTGTTTCAAAGCAAACGCTGATTTAACGGGGATATTAAGCTGTTTTACGGCAGAATAATAGTTGTTAGCGTTGTTTGGAATTAGATTAATGATGTATGATATTTAATTTAGCCTTTCGTTCACATTTGCTTGAAGTCTCACCAGCTTCTTATTGGAATTGTCCGTTCCACCTTAAATGGGGCAGTAGTTACATACTGGCGCCTTAGGCGCCAGTATGTAACTACTGCCCCATTTAAGGTGGAACGGACAATTCCAATAAGAAGCCAATTTCAGCTTTGTTTTGCATGCAGACTTTTCCAACATGACCCAAAACTGATCAGCAATCAATATTATTCTCGTGAAAGCAACATTGGCTCGTTTTTTAACCCTATTTTGCTTTAAATTCTTCTCCTTCCTACAACTGTATGGCAGACATTTCCACGAAACCAGAAATGGCTGACAGCTTGTTTGTTATGGGTTCCCCTTTTTTTTCTAAGAAAATCAGCTGGTTTTGCACATTGTTTTTGTCCCTTCAGAGATGCTGTTTCAGCTTACCAGGACTGATCTGAGTTTCCCTATAGTTTCCAGTTCAGCAGGGGTAATCAATCAGCTCCAATTAGCTGGACTTTAGCTGCAGCCTCACCTGACGCATCTAATTATGTCCCTAATTAGCTCAAACAGGTCTTATTTAGCTCATTAGTTATGATCCAGCTCCTTAACTAGGCTCCTAATTGGCTTGGTCGAGTGTGATAGACCATTCCCAACAGGTAGAGGTGGATAAATCGCCTGTCCGTGGGTTCTCCAGGGCCGGGAACACGGATCGGGACCCTCATGGTTATGTGAACGGGGTGACTCCAGTTTGCTGTATATTATGTTATATGCTATATTACACTAAAATATATAATTCGGTCTTTAAAGCAGCAGTATGTGAGAATTGGGATTTCTTGCTCCTGGGCTCCCCCTACTGTCAGGAAGTGTAAAAGACGCATACTTTTTTTCTGGACAAGCTGCGAGATACAGAACCGTCACCGAAAAGTAAAGCAGCATGTGGGCTGATGCGGTAGAGGAATACTACATAATAAAGCTACTTTAAGTTACTTTAAGCGATACTAATGGTATCAGCACAGTACTGTATTTAACTGCCAATGTTGGCACCGAAAGGATACCGAGTTTAAGTACCTCTGTCAGCAACGTAACAATACTGTAGTTACGTGCCACTGTAAGCACAGCAGCACTGTCCAGTACTGTAGTTAATTACCAGTATCAGCATTGATATGATACTGGATTTAAGTATCAGTATCAGCAGCGAAACAGTACTGTACTTTAGTACCCCTATCAGCACTGATGCGGCACTGTAGGTAAGTACCCCTATCGGCACTGAAACAGCACTGTACTTAAGTACCTGCAACGGCATCGGTATTTTAGTGCCTGTATCAGCACCAATACAGTACTGTACTTTAGTACCCATATCGGTACCAATACAGTACTGTACTTTAGTAATCGCATCAGCACCAATATGGTACTGTATTTAAGTACCAGTATCAGCACTGATACAGCACTCTATTTAAGTATTTACCAGTATTGGTATCAATACTTAAGTACCTGTATCAGTACTGTAGTTAAGTACCCCTCTTAGCATCGATACAGCACTGTAGTTGAGTACCTAAATCAGCACTGATACGATACTGTAAGTACCTTAACAGTGATACAGTACAGTAGTTAAGTACCCATATCAGCACACTACAATATTGTACTTCAGTACCCGTATCAGCACAGATAAAGCACTCATTTTAAGTACCCAAGTAAGAACCTTTATTAGCACCTATACAGTACAGTACTTTAGTACCCCTATCAGCACAGATACAGTACTATCTCTAAGTACCGTATCATCACTGATACAGCACTGTATTTAAGTACCAGTATTGATATGGATACTTAAGTACCTGTATCAGTACTGTACTTTAGTACCTGTATCAGGACCTATACAGCACTGTATGCAAGTACCCGTCTCAGCACTGATAACACTGTAGTTGAGTACCTAAATCAGCACTGATATGATACTGTAAGTACCTGAATCAACACTGATACAGTGCTGTACTTTAGTACCCGTATCAGCACAGTACTGCAGTATTTTTGAGCACCTTTATCAACACTGATACAGTACTATAGTTAAGTACCCGTCCCAGCACCGACACAGCACAGTATGTAGGCAGGTGTATTGGTGCTGGTAATGACGGTGTGCACAGTAAAGGAATAGCTTTACTCGGCTATTCTTGGGCTTTGGAGAGAGGCTGGTGTTTCGGTGGTGTCTGACGTGAGGGATTAAACGCTAATCACTTTAGAAAAGAAAGCGAAAGCTTTAGGCAGGGCAGAGCAGAGCCGCGGTGAGGGAGTTCACTGCGGTGGTTTGAGAAGCAGCTGACCACAGAGAAGAAAAAAAGAAAGAGGAAGCTGGTTCGGAGGAGCAGGCAGCGTGAAAGCGGATCAGAGAGAGATTAGTGCAGCAGCCCTGCAGCTCCTCTCAGATCAGCTTCCTCCGAGGGGAGAGTGAAGCTCTCTGACGTTGCAGAGAATGACCCTTCATTAAATGAACCTACTCTGGGACGGAGGCGGTGCAGTAACCTCTGCGATCGTGCTGAGAGGAAACAGGGCGGGGGTGAAAGCCTAAAGCAGCATTATGTTGCAGTGTTACCATAAAAGCTTCAGGATCCTGCTGATGCTCCACTGACTGAACTGAACAGGGAGAAGGGCGTCTCCGTCATTCCCACTCCGGGCCGGAGCGCTGCTGCTGCTACTGCACTATGGAGGTTTGGTGGTGGAGCTGCAGGAGGAGAACCTCTCTCCAGAACTGCTGTGTAACGCTGCAGAACCCATAGAGTCATATTAGTGTAGAATCCTGTAGTGTTACTCTACCACCTCAGCCCACATGCTGCTCCACCTTCAGATCAAGCTTCTGCAGCTCTCACACTGTCCAGAAATGCATGTTTACAGCTAGCTGTCCATGAGGGGGTGCTCAAAGAATGGTTTGTATTTACTGCAGTGAAGTAAAAGTTAATTACTCTACACAACTGTAGGGGGAGCCCAGAAGCAAAAAATACCAGTTCTTGCATAATGCTGCTTTAACATCTCAATATTCGATAATATTTTTGAAAATATGATTATTTAAAATGTTGTAAATAAACTGCTTAATAAAGGCCAACAGGAGCATTAAAAAATAATAATATTTTAGAGTCTATTCGGCCACTGGTCACAATGCTGGGCCCAGTTTCTTTATGTAACACCATCTTAACCCCCCCCCCCCCCCCACACACACACCCTTCCCTGCACATTTTAATGGTTTGTTAATGAGCTGATTTGTCTACAAGAGGTTTGAACATGAGGAACCATTTAAGTATCAGATTTCTTTTTAATTGATAGGATTGGATAAAGAACCGCTGGCCTTATAGAAGCCCTTTTTTCTGAGGGTGTAGTGAGAGAGTGTTCTGTGTATTGCTTGCTCGGCCACTTGCCAGACTCCTCTTTGTGATAAAATGCTTGTCTAGACAAGTTTTCTTGTACCAGACACACACACACACACACACACACACACACACACAGAGCCATTTCCCCACGTAAGGACCCTGACAATGTTCTAACTAGTCGTATGAGTTCTAGAGCTGGGCTGGACTGAGCTGTACTGTAACCTGATCATTTAGATATGCTGTAGGCTTAAATGATTCATCCACTGAACAGACGTTCCTTATTGATTAACCAGTGACTCATTTACGTCCATAAAGTAGAATAGCTAATCCTTCCTTAAACTCAAAACCCTGCGCTGGTGACACTTGGCAGCACTTAATCAGCTGTGGTTTATTCTTGTGGGGCAGGTTTTGTGCTCATTTGCCTATCTTCCAATCAGCATGCATGGCACACAGACAGCTCACAAGACACGGCTCACATTACTGAACCACTGAACATCAACAGCCTAACCAGTACGCAACGTTCTGACAATCGTCATGCAGCGTTTAAACCGATACGTTACTCTCTGGTGTTTGTCCGATACGCTACACTTTGCTGTTCATCACGCTGCGTTTAAATCGATGCGTTACGTTCTGATGTTCGTCACTCTGCATGTAAACAGATACACTACTCTCTGACGTTCGTCACTCTGCGTTTATACAGATACGCTACTCTCTGACGTTCGTCACTCTGCGTTTATACAGATACGCTACTCTCTGACATTCGTCACTCTGCGTTTATACAGATACGCTACGCTCTGACGTTCGTCACTCTGCGTTTATACAGATACGCTGCGCTTTGCTGTTTGTTACGCTGAGTTTAACCGATAGGGTACGCTTTGCTGTTCGTCACTCTGCGTTTAAACCGATGCGTTATGCTCTTCTCACGGTCTGAGCTTGTGTGTGTGTGGGTGTCTTTTTATATTATTATTATTGTTGCACAGTTAGTAGGGATGCACTCTGAAAAGGCAGTGTTTTCAACACTTCATCCGACACACGGATCGTGTTCCTCTTCAACCGAGAACTTTCTTTTTCCCCTTTTAGAAGCTTTTATCTGGAAGCATTTGTGATTTATTTCCTCCTCTTCTTTATCTGGCCGAGTCGCCCTGTTCTCTAAGTTTCGCTTTAGCCCGAGCTCTTTTTATTAGGCCTCATTCAAACACTTCACTTTATGTTTTTCATAAAGAATCTCATGATGAATGGACCAATAGAAATACTCCAAATTGACCTGGAATAATGACCCGCTGTCACTGGAATAATCACCCCCTTAAGAAATGAACAAAACAAGGATGTTTGTCCGATACGCTACACTTTGCTGTTCATCACGCTGCGTTTAAATCGATGCGTTACGTTCTGATGTTCGTCACTCTGCATTTAAACAGATACGCTACTCTCTGACGTTCGTCACTCTGCGTTTATACAGATACGCTACTCTCTGACGTTCGTCACTCTGCGTTTATACAGATACGCTACTCTCTGACGTTCGTCACTCTGCGTTTAAACAGATACGCTACTCTCTGACGTTCGTCACTCTGCATTTAAACAGATACGCTACTCTCTGACGTTCGTCACTCTGCGTTTATACAGATACGCTACTCTCTGACGTTCGTCACTCTGCGTTTATACAGATACGCTACTCTCTGACGTTCGTCACTCTGCGTTTATACAGATACGCTACGCTCTGACGTTCGTCACTCTGCGTTTATACAGATACGCTGCGCTTTGCTGTTTGTTACGCTGAGTTTAACCGATAGGGTACGCTTTGCTGTTCGTCACTCTGCGTTTAAACCGATGCGTTATGCTCTTCTCACGGTCTGAGCTTGGCTTAGAGAGCTGCTCAGAATATCCTTTGCTGACGATGCTGATTTGGTTTCCTGTTCATGTCTCTGTTGTGCTGAGGTGCAAACCACAGATACACTCACTCACACTCACTCACACTGCAACACCACTTCATATCTATACAGAAGCGAAATTCTTAGAATATTTCAGAAATGGTACAAGATAAGGTTGTGAAAATGCCCTTTGGATGATCTTATCATTTCATAGTGTTGATACCACTCACTTTGTAAGTCGCTCTGGACAAGAGCATCTGCTAAATGCTGTAAATGTAAATGTAAATGTAACCAGGGGAAGGTACATAGCTAGCATAGCTAACTTAGCTAATATACAGTAGAACAAGTGTGTGTGTGAAAAATAATAATAATAATAATAATAATTAATTAATTAATTAAATATAATTATGCACAGCAGAAGTAGTGCTGTTTAGCAAATTCTAAATAAAATTCATTGTACTTAGACTTTTTTCAGAGCCGCTCCTGCATTGTCAGAGTATCGAGATTAATAGTGTGGTACGGTAAAGTGTGTGTTGTAGTATTGTGTATTATAATTATTATTAGTATTGTGATATAATATTTTTTACCATATCGCCCACCCCTAGTGGAACTGAATCAAGTTGCTGTCGATGTTTAAACTCTAAGCCTGCTGCGCTGCATGAGGGCCTTTACGAGGGAGGAGTGTAGGGTGGTTTTAAAGGCTAGGCTCTGTTCAGACTCGCTCTCTTTCCCATGGAAAAGTGTGTGTGTGGGTGTCTTTTTATATTATTATTATTGTTGCACAGTTAGTAGGGATGCACTCTGAAAAGGCAGTGTTTTCAACACTTCATCCGACACACGGATCGTGTTCCTCTTCAACCGAGAACTTTCTTTTTCCCCTTTTAGAAGCTTTTATCTGGAAGCATTTGTGATTTATTTCCTCCTCTTCTTTATCTGGCCGAGTCGCCCTGTTCTCTAAGTTTCGCTTTAGCCCGAGCTCTTTTTATTAGGCCTCATTCAAACACTTCACTTTATGTTTTTCATAAAGAATCTCATGATGAATGGACCAATAGAAATACTCCAAATTGACCTGGAATAATGACCCGCTGTCACTGGAATAATCACCCCCTTAAGAAATGAAGGAGGTGTTTCCCTTTTCTTATAAATGAGATGTTTTGGAAATACAAGGTTTTTGCGTGACGGTGAGGATATATCTGTTTGTTAATTCTAGTAATTACAGTTATAGATATGAGGGCAATTAAAAAAATTGCTCCTTAAGTTAAATCAGGTCTCCTCCCTGGGTGTAATTATATGTATGTATTTGTAATACTGTGGATAATTGCAAGACAGTGAGTGTATATTAGAAACTGCATAAACCTTTTATCTCCATTTTTATCTGTTTTTTCACTTTTTGACATAATTTGAATTTGAAAAATAGTTTTTTTATGATGTCTAAAAATCTCATGATGAACGGACCAATAGAAAAGCACATCTTCCTAATAGTGGGAATAACCGCTCTTGGATTAGAACAATGTCTCGCTAGTGTCATCCGAGCCCACTATTAGGTAGGTGGTCATAATGTTCTGATATGACTGTTTGTTTATATAGTGTATAGAGAACAGTTATATCAGTATAGTGGAATAAACACCTGGGCCTGTGAGCCGGCTCTAACGCAGGCTGGTGTACTGTGTTCTCTCTGGCTGCAGGACCCCGAGACGCCGGAGTTTGTGCACCGCCAGCCGAGGACATGGTGCTGGTGCTTCTGGCTGGGACTGGCCCTCATGCTCTCAGGTGTGGTCGTGGGAGGAGCTTACCTGTACAGGTACTACGTGCTGGAGGTGAGATCACTGCTGCTGCCATGGCAACATAAAAACACTGTGTGAAATCTTGCGGCCTCTCCTGGAGCCTGGGACATCTCGTTGTCCCGACTTGCCTCAGCCGCAGCCTTATTTAACTCCGGCCTTTAATGGCGGTGAAGAAAGACACACCATCCTGTTTATAGGCTCGAGTGTCTTTTAAATAGACTTAAACTTTACCTTCATTTTTATTCCTGTATCTGATTTTAAGTGTCTGTAGAGCTTTATTTATTATTTATTAGCCTTATTATAAATCAGACTGGACAATTATCCTTTTATCCCTTTATCGTAATACTGTAGAGTTTAAAAACAAGTCATTATATTGAATAAAACATAATGCATAAGAACAAAAGTATTGAGACACATCTCCTAATCCTTGAATTTAGGTATCTGATTTAATCCCATTAGCACCGGTATATAAACTCCAGCCTCTAGCCCTGCAGTCTGTCCTTTCTTCCACACATCAGTGAAAGAACGGGAGGTTCTAAAGAGCTCACTGAACTCCAGCGTGGTTCTGTATGTAATAGGAGACACCGCTGCACCAACTACAACAAGTCAGCTGGTGAAATTTCCTCCCTCCTAGATCTTCCTCCATCAGCTGTGAGTGGTGTTATTATTGAACAGTGGAAGAGTTTAGGAGGAACAGCTCACAGAGAGCAGCTCAGTGTCCACCGAGTGTCTGTCAGACCACGTACAATGGGGGGCATGCTGTGTTAATGTGGTGATGTTAATGAAGAAGTGTAACTGAACTGTGTGTGTGTGTGTGTGTGTAGGGGGGTCAGGTGTACGTGTGCGGGGTGAAGTACATTGAGGACGACTACATGGTCCGTGAGGAGGAGGAGGCTGTGGTGCTGGAGGGCTCTCCTGCTGGACTGCGCTTCATGAAGGAGACGGTGTATGTGCTGGAGGATGAGGAGGTGGAGGAAATTCACGTTCCCGTGCCCGAATTTGGCGAGAGTGACCCGGCTGACATCGTCCACGACTTCAGCAAGGTGCAAAATACACACACACACACACATGCTCTCAGCTCAGGTGATTAAGGATGGGAGTGGTCAGTGTGTCGTCCTGACTGTGAATTTGTGTTGGGCTTTCAGAAACTGACTGCATACCTGGACCTGAACCTGGACAAGTGCTATGTGATCCCTCTCAATACGTCCGTGGTCATGCCTCCCCATGACTTCGTGGATCTTCTTGTCAAAATTAAGGTGAGGATCCAACCCGCCACTTCAGCTGCACGTACAGCCACGTTTCTCAAAGTGGGGTCCGGTGACCCCCCATGATGTTTAACCAGGTCTGCGATTTTACACATGCTTGCTTTGGAACACCCAGGTGTGCTTTGGGGTTGCTAGGTGGTTGCTATGGTAACCCGGGTGGTTTGTTGTGTACACCGTGTGAAGTGTGTGTTCTCTTATTCTGTGTGTCTGTGTGCGTTTCCAGGCTGGTACCTACCTGCCGCAGACGTACCTGGTGCACGAGCAGATGATCGTAACTGAGAAGCTGGATGACATGGAAGAGCTGGGCTTCTTCATCAACAAACTGTGCCGAGGCAAAGACACCTACAGACTGCAACGCCGAGACACCATACTGGGTACGCACACCACACAGGCGTAGCAGCAGCATTCCCAATAGTCAGAAGTCGAAATCTAATACATAGGGAATGTTAGTAATTAGCAATAACTCGGCACTACTATTGATTATAGCTAGATAGATAGATCCTAGATCTATATATCTAGCTATCTATGTATCTAGCTATAATACTACTATTACTCTACTATAATAGTAGTATAATATTATACTACTATTGTAATAGCTATAATACTACTATACTATACTACTATTGGTTATAGCTAGCTAGATAAATAGATAGGTAGATACATAGATAGTATCTGTCTATCCATCTAGCTAGCTAGCTATAATCAATAGTAGTGCCGAGTTATTACTAATAATAGTTTATTGATCCTGAAGGAAATTTAGCAGCCCATAGCATTTGCACAGTACAGCACTGTAATACAATAATTACAAAAATAACTAAATAAAAAATGCAAAAAAATGCATTTGAAACCAACCGCAGATGAAAGGCAGGGCAGTTATACAGAATGAGGACTGAAGCAGAGAGATTACCATACTGAATAAATGAGCGCATATATTGTTATTAAAAATAACGTGTCCGTAGTGTCCCGCAGTGCAGATGTTCAGGATGTACAGTAAAGTGTAAATAGTGCAGATTAAACCTCTGATTAAATATAAGAGACTCAGTCCTCCTTCTTACTGGGAAGAGCTGAAGAGCCTGATGGCTCTTAAACCAGTCTGTCTGTAGAGCATCTCTGAGACAGCAGCCTGCCACCGAACTGAGTGGGTGACCATTATCGTCCATGATGGAGAGCAGTGTGTGCAGTGTCCTCCTCTATGCCACCTTGACCACATTCACTACCAGACCTTCCCACCCCTACACCTACCAGCTCCTCATGAGTGACTGGCGATTTCAGTGCTTGAGTACCTGCACTCCCTCCTTCCCTCGGCCTCACTGATCCCCTCCCCTCTGCACCTCTTCTCCTCCACAGGCATGCAGAAGCGCGAGGCTCCGAACTGCCACAAGATTCGCCACTTTGAGAACAAGTTCGTGGTGGAGACTCAGATCTGCGAGCTGTGAGGGAAGAGAAGGAAAGCGCGAGAGCGAGACGGGGCGGGGGGAGGCGAGCGGGCTTCTCTCACGCAGCAGCAGCTTTTTCGAATCTGCGGTCTTTGATTTTATAGGCCTTCTTGTACTTTTTGTAGCTTCAGTGTGAAACCGTGTTCACCTTCTCCATTTACTTTACACTTTCAGCATGTCTATACTGATAATGTCCCAGGTTTCTGAACAACATACCATGGTGAGGAGAGTGTGTGTGTGTGTGTGTGTGTGTGTGTGTGTGTGTGTGTGTGTGTGTGTGTGTGTGTGTGTGTGTGTGTGTGTGTGTGTGTGAGAGAGAGCGAGCGAGTGTGTGTGTGTCATAAGAATGCTATTCTTTATTATTCTTTAAGGGGTTCATGCACCACTTGTTCTACTGATATTTGCTGATCTCTTCTTGACGTCTTCTGGGTGAACTGAGTTAACTGGACTGCACACAGTGGCTGGAGGAGAAGACGAATGAATATATTTTTTCAAATTTAGAGAGTCGGAGAGTAAATTCTGCGGATGGCAGTCATTTTTGTACCACTGAACTACACGTAAGCTGAAGTTTGCTTTCTGCTTTCCCTCCTGCTGACTTTATATTCACAGAATTTATATTTGAATAGTTGAATTTACTGAAGACGTTAAAGGATGTGATCTACTGTTCAGACGTTTGGAATAATTTCTCATATTGATCTGTTTAATCCCAAATGTTTCCCAGCTTTTATAAAATAAAAAAAGCTCTAAAAAGGTATAAAATACTGGAAACACGACAGTGGAGCAATTAGGAAAGTGGGTCAGAGTGGGTCAGGAAACGACAGGAAACGTCAGGAGTCGAAGGTCGCACTTGGGCTGGAGTATGCAGGGCGTGGAAATGAACAAACCAATTAACTGATTAATTAATTCAATTAATTATCAATGAATTGTCCAACCCAGCAGGTGGATTTAGGTTCGAGCTAGTTGTATGATTAAAAACCTCTGATTCCAGACGTCTGAAAGGTGGTGTGTCGTGGTCAATTTTAAAGCTACTCTGTAAAATAAAGGAAAATGACAAAGTTGTCAGATTTTCACTTTGTTAGTCTCTCATTTCTGATTGAATATCCTCGCAATAAGAAAGGCTCTCTTAGTAGCTGCGGAGCACAGTGCTGTGGGGTGCTTCAGAATGTACCACGTTGATCAGAAAGCTAAAAATGCTGATCTGTATAAAACCTTTCTGTAAAAACAAACCCAAACAATAAAGTCTTAAACTTGTGTGTGTGGGCTCTCTCCTCTGGCCTTTTGCCCTGGGCTCTGTTGTAAGGGAACACATGTGAAAGCGCCGGGGCTTCATCTAAACAGAGCTGGCGTTACAAGTTACAGTCTGTGATAAAAGGGGTTCTTCAAGGGTTCTTAATAAAGACTGGAGTGAATGGCACTGTTTATCTGGGTCCAGTGGACATATTAGGCAGCGAGTGAACGGTCAGTTCTTGAAGGTGATGAAGCAGGAAAAATGGACAAACGTGAGAATCTGAGACACTGAGAACCAAACTGTGATGTTCTAGATAATGACTGGGTCAGAACATCTCCAGAACATCAGGCTTGTTGTGGGATGTTCCCGGGATGCAGTGGTCAGCACCTAGTTACCACAGTCCTGACCTTCCAAAGGTCAGTGTTTACATTTCACCATCAGCATGTTTTTAACTGAAATTAAACACAAACAAACACTAAAGCGTGTAAAGTAATATCTTTCTCTTCTATAAATATTAATAATAAATAAATAATAATGAAATATTTTACTATTTTTTACTCTGTTTTAGCTCAGACTGGCCTTCATTAAGTCTTTAGCGTTTTTTAATAATTCTATTACAAATCTAAAAAAGCTTTTTAAATTAAATATATAATTAAATTTGCTATAATTCTGTGCATTTTTAATACATTTGAGTTCCAACTTTATCGGCACTTCATATAAAATACAACTCCCACAGTGCCTTTCGGCGCCGTCTTCTCGCGCCAGGCTCGTGCAGCCCGTCAGAAGTGCGGCTAGCTCGGCGCTAATGGAGGATTTAATGGATTTAATGGATTTAACGGAGTTTTGTGGTGAAATTCTCCACTTTTCTCACATTTGAAAGGAAATCCTGTGGTAATGTTTAGTCTGGCCTCCGCACTTCTGGTGAGTTCATCAACTGCTCGCGGTCTGTTTACAGGTTGCTATGGTTACGGGCTCGCGAGTTCAGCTGAACGTTAGCTAGCTAGCTATATCGATATGGTCAGTGTATCGATAATCAGCTTGGTCCCCCGTGTTTCCCCCTCAGCGCCATGAACGGGTACGAGCTGATCCGGCAGATCGGGCACGGCGCGTTCGGGAAAGCGCTTCTGGTCAAAGAGAGAAGCGGGAACGCGCGTCCCTGTGTCGTCAAGCAGATCAGCTGGAGCCGGGTGAGTGCGCGTTCACGCTGCTCCCATCCAGCAGTCCCACCACTCCTCAGTACTCGGGGGGCGGGGGGCTTGGTGGGTTCCAGGTGGGCATGGGCTCTGCGTGGGTTTGGACCCAAATGGACCATATTCCTACACCCCACTCTCATATGCAGTGTACAGTGATGGAGATGGAGCTCATGTTGAACCACTCCACTACTGGTCCAAACTCTGACCCAGGTGGGACCCTCGTGGGCATCCATATGTGGGGCCAACCTGGAACCCCTGGAGAAACATTTCTCCCATGTTATCTGGGTCTAGCTCACGCCTGGTGTAAGGCATGGTGCCAGTAGGTTGAGAGTCCTATTCTATTGGCAGTACTTCTCAACAGGGACTAGCAGCAGCATGCATTCATTAGAAGGCGTGTCCACAAACATTTGGACATATAGAGTAGCTATGCTCGTCTCTTTACGCTGCACCTGTCTCTCTCTCTCTTTTGTCTCTTCTAGATGTCTCCTCGGGAAAGAGAAGCCTCCAAAAAGGAGGTGACTCTGCTGTCCAGGATGAAGCATCCGAACATCGTGGCCTTCTTTAGGTCATTTAATGGTCAGTGATCTTCCACATTGTCACTCATGTATCACTGTAGCTCCTCAGCAACCTGCTCAGCAACCATTGCCTACTGTTAATGAAATGCACCGGTCGGTAAGAGAATTGATCAGCGCAGGTATTATCAATAATCAGTATTTCTGTGTGACCATTGTTATGGGTAGTCTGTGATGTGTGATATGTGTGTGTGTGTGTGTGTGTGTGTGTGTGTGTGTCAGAGAAAAATAATCTCTACATAGTGATGGAGTACTGTGATGGGGGGGACCTCATGAAGAAAATCACCATGCAAAGGGGGCAGCCGTTCACAGAACAGCAGGTGAGAAATATGGTATATGTAGTATTTCTATAGTATTTCTATATATATTCTCAATAACGCTCTTGGCTCTTGAATGCAACCAAATCCTCACAGCAGTGCTCCTCCAAAATCTAGTAGAAAGTCTTCTTTCATGGGCAGTAGAGGCAGTTACTCCAACAGAAGCAGGAGAAACTCTTTTTAATAGCCTTGATTTCAGAAGAAACTGGGAATGAGTAGGTGTCCCAGTACTTTTGTCCATATAGTATTTTTGTCCTGAAGGTTTATGGAAGCAAATACACACAAATTATTATGTCTGTTGTGTTTGTGCAGATAGTGGACTGGTTTGTTCAGATTTGTCTGGGGCTAAAACACATCCACGACAGGAAGGTCCTGCACAGAGACATCAAAGCTCAGGTATTTTTATTTAATTAATATATTATATTCATTCATTTAATTTAATTTGATTTAAGAGGCACATTTCACTTAATTCTCACCAGCACTCAAAATTCACAGACGTGATTAAAGTCACAGCAATATTATATTCGGCTGTTATATTAGAGTTGTTATATTAGAGCAGTAATTAACATGAATGGTGATGGAAGTGGGCTTTACTCATACAAGAAATACACTGTCCAAATGTTTGTGGATACTGAGTGCAAAAAGGGGTCTGTTTGTGCCTTTCTGTATTATAAAACACACAGTTATTGTACACAGGCAACATATGTGAAATTCTACTAATATAAATTTTTAATTAATTTATTTATTTTATAAATAAAACCTTGCAGAATATCTTCCTCACCCAAGGAGGTGTTAAAGTCAAGCTGGGAGACTTCGGCATCGCCAGATTGTTAAACAAGTGAGTCTGTCTGTTTCTCAGTGTGTGTGTGTGTGTTTGTGTAATATAATTTAGTACAATTTTATCAAAAACTAGATGGTTATTACACACCCTCTGTGTACCTGTGGTGTGCCTATTAAACCTAAAAACTCACAACACAGCTGATTGGCTGGAATGCATTATCAAAGGGCTCCTGGGTGGCCCAACAGTCTAAGTGTTGGCTCTGTCATCAGGTTGCAGATAAATCAATGCTGGTTGATGATCCGTCCTTGGTCTTTTCACCTGGTAGTGTTCATACTGAGCCCTGAGTCCATATGTCTGTGTTGCAGCACGGTGGAGCTGGCGAGAACCTGCGTTGGGACCCCATACTACCTGTCTCCTGAGATCTGCGAGAACAGGCCATATAACAACAAAACGTACGTAAACTGAGCTGCCTTTCATCTAAGCAGAAACCTTAGAAATGGGGGCATTTATCCTGATGGACCACATAAACCTTTTTTATTCCAGTGTGAGATTTTTAAAGGCATCTTAAATCTTGAGTGTTTTCTCTCTCTCAGTGATATGTGGTCTCTTGGATGTGTTCTATATGAGCTCTGCACACTCAGACACCCGGTAAGTGCCAGCATAAACCCTCCATACACACACACACACTTACAAAGGTTTGTTAGAAACCTTTTTGTAATAAAAACTTAAATAATAAAATTAATGGAATTAAATGAATTATTGAATTAAGTAAATTTCATTTTTTTCTATGTCAGTTGTTTATTATGAAGTAATGAAATACAAGATATAAAAATTATATATATAATTTTATATATATATTATATATATATATATAACATTCAGTCATTTTAATATGTATAATGTAAGTAAATTGAAAACAAATATAATTACATAAATACATAGAAATAAAAAAAACATAATTAAAAGTAAACTTAAATTGTTATAATTCTAAGTAAAGTTTAAAAAAGTGAAAAATCTGAGCAACACATTTCAGAACATAGAAGTTCACACACTCTGGTTTTGGTGTCCACTGTAAATTCTCTTATACTCACTGAACCTCACTGAAGTAGCAGTGTGTATATGTGTGTGTGTCTGTGTGTGTGTGTGCATGGCACTAGTTTGAAGGCAGCAGTCTACGGCAGCTAATAGTGAGGATCTGCAGGGGGCGCTATGCACCAGTGTCGCAGCGCTACAGTGCTGAGCTCAGGCTGCTGCTGTCACAGTTGTTTAAGGTCAGCCCGTGGGACCGACCCTCCGTCAACTCACTGCTCAAAAGGCCACTTCTGCACACACACATCAGCAAGCATCTGGACCCTCAGGTAACACACACACACACACACACACACACACACACACACACACACTCTCACAGACTATTGTTGTTATTATATCAAGATCAGCGGTACCTCCTTTGCTCTCTCTGTGTTACAGCTAATGGAAGAGGAGTTTAGTCACACAGTTCTGCACAGAGTCAAGCCTGTAGCACAGCCCGTCCCCAAACACAACGCAGGTACTCAACACAGGCCTAAACACAACACAAAGTACCCAACACAGTCCTAAACAGAGCACAGCTACCCAACACAGTCCTAAGCACAGCACAGCTACCCAACACAGTCCTAAGCACAGCACAGCTACCCAACACAGTCCTAAGCACAGCACAGCTACCTAACACAGTCCTAAGCACAGCACAGCTACCTAACACAGTCCTAAGCACAGCACAGCTACCCAACACAGTCCTAAGCACAGCACAGCTACCCAACACAGTCCTAAGCACAGCGCAGGTAGGTAAAAATATCCTAAATTAACAGTATCTACACAACAGTACTACTGAACAGATCTCTCCCTTTCTTAAAGTCCCCAGAGTCTCACCGAGGCCTGGACCTTCAGTGAGCAAGCTGCCACCCAGACCAGCATGGAGGAACGCTGCTGCCAAGCCTTCCAGCCCTCATTATAAGGTGCCTTCAGCTTTTCACTGTTGTATCTTTACAGTATGGTTAATGGTAATTAAATGTAATGCAATATGCTGTAACAGGACAGTGCTGTATGTGAGTGTGTTGTTATTTTTTTTAATTCTTTAAAAATTATAATAACTTTAATTATTGTTGTATAATGTCTCATTGTCAGCCAGTGCATGGCCATGTGGAAGTGGAAAAGGGCAGGGCAGGGAAACCCAAGGTTCAGTTTGAACCCAAGCGGGATGTTCGTCCTCAACTCTACGGGCAGTTCCATGCCCAGTTGGAGCGGCTGCAGCACCGCCCTCCACTTCCTCCTGCAGTACTTGATCCAACTGAACCAGAGAGGCCACCTGGCTTCTGCCCCGACAGGTTAAATGCTCCGGAGCCGTACCAGCTGTGAGTATGTGCATTGTAGTTGAGTGCCCCCTACGCTTCCTGTAGTGTATTACAGTCTGTCAGAATGAGCGTGTGGATCATATGAACATTCAACCAGATCAGATTTTGATTTCTTTGTGTGTGTCACCAGTGTGGCAGCAGCAAGAGACGAATACCTGCAGAGGAGACAAGAAGCCAATCAGTACAAACTGAGAGCAGAAAAGCAGCTGGTGAGAACACTTCCCCATCTACACTCTGAATGTAATCGAAGTAGTTTGTATATTGATTAACTATATTTGGGTCATTTTTTTGGACAAATCATCATCTCCTCAAACATTTTAAAGGCCTTAACGAGCGCTTGCGTGCAGGGTCTGAGGCCAACCACAGCAGACAACGAACGCTACAGACATTTGGGTCAGCCACAGCATCATGAAGAGAAAGCCACTCCACCTAAGCAGGTTCCACAAGAGAAACTACACGGACAACAGGTACTGCAGTGTGTGTGTGGAATTGTGTATGTTAGTACATTAAGTACAGGCTTATCAATCAAAATCAAACCCAAGACTGCAAACTTAATCAAATAGTATTATTATCAATATTATTCTTATTATTATTCATTTTAATGTCTTAAAATGAAATGAGCGCAGCTGAAGCATGTTTACATTCCTGCTGTAAAGAGAAGGAATAGGATACTGTTGTGAGGAACTGAACTGAACTAAGGGTGTGTGTGTGTGTGTGTGTGTGTGTGGAAGGAGTATCTGAGACAATTGCAGGAAATCAGGCAACGTTACCAGGACGAGGTCAGAGTTATGAGACGGAAAGCTGACGCTGAGGTAGTACATACACACTCTCCCTACAGTCACAGAGTCAACAGTCGATCAGCCAAGACATGTTTGCTAACAAACACTGGACCTAGACTCATCAACGCCCCCAAAAACATTCGTCTCTCAACCCGTCTCTCGAAACTAAATGGTAAACGGATGCAGTTCAGTTTAATACACAGTGTGACTTACACTACATGTCCAAATGTTTTTGGACACCCCTTCTAATGAATGCATTCCGCTACTTTAAGTTGCAGCCATTGCTGACACACAGCTTGTCTAGTCCCTGTAGGTTTTGAGGTTTTTGGGGGCGTGTTTAGAGAGATGAGATAGGTGGCTGTCTAGCTGGGCTCAGTGAGGGCTCGTTTCCCTAAAGCATCCGGCACCATCACGGTGGTGTAAACTTTGTAAACACACATTGTGCCCCTCCACAGGCCCAGCTGAAGCCAGGTGGCACATACGTGGTGGAGCGTCCTGAAGAGAAACAAACATGCATGTCCAAAGAAGAGCAGAAGGTGAACACACACACACACACACTCACTCACTCACACACATATATACATAAGGTGGGCTGAGGCTGATGTATTTTCTTTACAGCCTGTTGACATGGAGAAAGCTCTGAAGAAGATTCTTGAACAGAGCCAGAGAGAGAGGAGAGAGCTGCAGAAGAAACACAAAGACAAGGTACCCACGCAGTCCAGAAGCCGGTCCCGCTCCTCAGCTCTGATCAGCTCTGAACCCAGTCTAATTGTCTTTGTTTTTTCACACAGAAAGGAATCATGTTTGAGATCAAGCTGCAGGACAGGGAGCTGGAGAGAAACGAAGAGAAAAGACAGCAGAAAAGCCATGAAGACAAACTGGAGGAGGTAATAGTTAGCCACAGTTACATACAAAGATTTTATGATTATTATTAGGATTAGGGGTCTAAATCCTTTGCCCAGTACTGTATATTAATATAATATCTCTGCTTTTATTAAATAGTATCAATACATGGAGCCCCAATTTTAAATAAATTATTATTAATTTATTACTACTTTAATGTGTATCAAGCCCATTGTAAGATCGATATGTTATCAAAATGCGGTTCAGTTTTGAGCCACACGGTGGTGCTGTTTCTTTCTGATGAAAGCAAGACTTCTGTTTAATATGTACATTATAGGGAGTTCTTAGAATTTTTTTGAATTATTTTAATACCACTTATAACGTTCATGTGGGATTATAAACTAAAAACAAGCCTTTTTCTATTAACAGTTAATTGGCGAACTGTACGGAAGTATTAGCGTAATTTTGCTGTAGTTATTGAGGTAGATTTTAGCTACATATATATCATAACAGTGCGTGTGTTTGTTTTTCTGTGTGTTTCAGGAGGATCCGCTGAATCAAACGCTGCGGTTCGATGCAGAACTGGAGCTCCAACTGTGGAACAGGCCAACCCGAGAGACTGAGGTCAGTGCAGAGGTCAGACCTGAGGAAGGCCTGGAGCAAGGTGGAGGAGATGAGGACATGAAAAGAGGAGTGTGGAGACGGGAGGCTCCTCAGACTCTGCTGAATGCTCTGGCCAACATGGAGGTGTCCTCTCTCGGCTCTACCGCATGTTCAACCCATCTAGGTGTGCGGGACACACACACACATGAACAATCTACAGAAGGTTTTCCACATTAGAAGTCAAAAATTATTTTATAAAGAACTATCTTCAAAGAAATTCCACACTAAGCAAAAACGGGTTCTATGGAGTGCTATGGACGGGTTCCTAACTCTTTATGACGCAGCCAAGACCCATTTAAAGCATCCAACTGGTTGTTTCAGTTGTAATGCATTGACTCATGTATGTGTGAAGTTGTTTATTTATTTACTTGTTTGTTTGTTTGTTTGCTGATGGTTTTAGGTGGAGCTGCTCAGCAGGAAGTAAAGGAGCAGCGGAAGCAGTGGATGAACCACCCCCCGAATACACTCCTAAAGGCTTTAGCTGAGGCCCAGCTCACCTGCTCCACACTGGGTAACGATCAGTGACACTGGCTGATAATAAAACACTTATTGATATACGTACATATACACCCACCAGCCATAACATTAAAACCACGGACAGAACTGAAGATATGAAGAACACTGATGATCTGGTTCCAGAGGCTACATCTGTCAAGGGACGGATCTATTAGACAGCAAGTGAACAGTCAGTTCTTGAAGGTTATGTGTTAAATAAGTTAAATAAGGAGACACTTTGATAAGACCCGCACTGTGATGTTCTAGACAACTCTATGGTCTCCAGAACGTCAGGCAGGTCTTGTGGGGTATGCAGTGGTCAGTACCTACCAAAAGTGCTCCAAGGAAGGACAACTGGTGAACCAGCGACATGGTCATGGTTCTCAAGGCTCTCACTGACGCTCATGGAGGCCCCGCCCACCTCACAACTTACAGGACTTAAAGGATCTGCTGCTAACGTTAGTCTAGGTGCCGGACACCACAGCAGGACACCTTCAGAGGTTTTGTGGAATCATGCCTCATAAGCTCAGATGTGTTGTGACAGCGGCACAAGGAGAGCCTACACAGAATTAGGTAGGTGATTTTGACGATTATCATAATGATAATATTTTTTTCTTGTCAGGGGCGACCCTGTCATGTGACGAAAGCACTGCAAACGAAGAGGAGGAGGACGAGGAGGCGGCTGAAGGTGCAAATAGAAACTCTGCAGGTGATAAAAGAAAAGAAAAGGGGTTGAGGGGGGTTAAGAGTTCAGATCCCGAGGCATGCTGCTTCATAGTGCGCCAACTGTGCTCTATCTGATTCGGGCCACTGATGGCAAAGGGGCTCAGGATTGGAACTCTCCACCTCCTGGACCATAGTGGTAGCGCATTAGACCACTAAGCCATTCAGAGCTTCATCATGGCATGATTTACTGTACTAATGAAAATATATTCTATACATACTTTGTATCTCTATCTTTCTATTTTCTGCCTTCTTTCACTTCTTCAGGGACGAGCCTGCCATGTGACAAAGATGCTGCAAAGGGAGCAAGAAAGGAGGATGATGAGGAGGCTGCTGAAGGTGCAAAAACAAACTCTGCTGCTGCTGCTGCTGATGATGATGATGATGATGAGGAGGACTCCGACATAGACGTAGATGTAGATGAGGAGCGCCTGGAACCCAGATCAGACGACGATGATACGTGAGTGTGTCTGGGTGGATGGTATGGTTTCACACTATTTGGACAAAAGTATTGGGACACCTGCTCATTCATTGTTTGTTCCAATTAAAAAGAGCTGATCTTGCTTCTGTTGGAGTAACTGTCTCTACTGTCCAGAGAAGAAGACTTTCTACTAGATTCTGGAGGAGCATTGCTGTGAGGATTTGATTGCATTTAGCAACAGGAGCGTTCGTGAGATCAGGATCAGGAACAGTTCTTCCTCTGCTCCACAGCTCAATGCTGGGGGGCTTTATACCCCTCTAGCCCACGCCTGGCATTAGGCAGCATGGAGCCAATAGAAGACTAGACAAGCTGTGTGTCAGCAATGGGTGCAACTTAAAGTGGCTGAATACATTCATTATAAGAAGTGTCCATAAATATTTGGACATATAGTGTATGATGTAATATGATTACTAGAATCTACCAGCAGGAAGCATGCGGGATCTAATCTCTGCGTCTTACCTCTCCGTTAATTCCTCAGGAACTTTGAGGAGTCCGAGGACGAGCTGAGAGAGGAGGTTGCCGACTCCATGAGGAATCTCTTCACTGAAGAGGACGATGTGGGTCAGAGCACCGTAGATGGAGATCCCAGTGTGCAGCTGGTAGAGGAGATGGGGGAGAGTGGTGATATAGAAGGTACAGATTCCTCCACACGAGCGGCTCGGGAAACAGGATCACAGCTCCAGGCTGGGCAGAGTGAGGCAGTACAGCACCTGAACCCAGAAGAGGACCTGAACCAGCATGTGGGACCAGGAGGAGAGCAGTAGAGGCATCTCTGATTCTAACTTCACATACAGCACTGTTCAGAGGTTTTATGCCCTAACCCCATCCCTCTACCCCTGTCTCTCAGCAGTGAGAGGGTTCTACTGTAGGAGCTCCAGATCTCATCAGATCAGATAAAGCAGCTGAACATGAATCCAGTAAAAAGGAGAAACAAGAGCTTCTCATTCTGAAGAAAGTAGTGAGATCTTGTCGGTGAGCTAGTCTGAAGAACAGAGCTCGGTTCCTCCAGGTTTCTCCTGGACGCCCCCCAGTCCAGCCAGCACAGCGTGGAGGATGTGTTCAACTCCATCAGCAGCAGCAGCAGCAGCAGCAGCAGCTCACCTGATTTACCATCATTAAGCCCTGATTTACCACCAAACCAGGTGTTGATCTGAGGAGAACTCTAAATAATACTAGACTCCATGAGAGAGGAGAACTTTGGAGATGCTCTAATGATGAACACAGTGATGGAGAACCACTACTCTAATATTAGGAGATAAACACCTACTGCCCAGATAAGCAGCTTTACATGCTGATGTACACAGGGGACTAAAACCTCTGCGTTTACTGGAGCTTTTCTGGGGCCTTTTCACAGTCAGCACTGTCACCTGTATTGCTTTGTGTTACCTTAAATGGTATTTTTTTTCCTCCAAATTTAGTTCCTCTAGCTGGGACCCTGTCCCAGGATGCTGGTAGTGTTGGGAGGCTGAAGAATCCACCAACGTTTATTAGACAGCTGAACACGTTAGAGGAGAACACTAACTGCCAGCTAACCGACACTACACTCTACCCACCCAGAGAGAGCGAGGCAAATGACACCCTCTGGGACTTGCAGCCACGGATGGCTGTGGTATCACCAGTAATTGAACATGCCTCGTCCTGTAAAAGTGGCTCTCACAGGTACAGTCAAACCAAAGCCAGCACTGAAGTCAGGAACAGCGAGAATCGTCCAGAATAGTATCCTGGTCCTGACTCTTCCGCCCCTCAGGGCATGTTGTTAGGTCCTGAGGGGTGGTATGATGGCTGTATTGAATTGCTGTGATATTGTTTTTCAGTTTTGGGAGATTTTGACAGATATATGAGACATAATGACCATAAAATAGCAGTGTTCCTGTTACCGGGCTATTTTTATTCGGTTTGGTGCGCCGTACACATGGCATCCACGTTTGATCGTCAAAATATATTCAAAGTAAACTAAAATATTTTTTTTCTGTAAATGTGATTTGTGTCTGATTAATGTTTACAATCCTGTAAGATTTCCTTTGATATAATTATCAGAGAAGAAAATGTTGGAACAAGCTTCTTTTTATTCTTTATACTTTCAGTAAAGAGAAGCGGCTCGCTGGAGGCTTGGGATCATTAGCATTAATAACAACTTAAGGGGCCGAAATCGTGTAACTTATGGTGTGTGTGTGTGTGTGTGTGTGTGTTTATGTTCAAAAACGAGCCGGGATTCATTTCCCACCCTCTCTTTATCCACTACAATACAACAGGCTGTTGTTACTATACCTTTAAGACTGATGTATATAAATGAGGTCTGTTCTGATTGGCTTTCAGAGATCCGGGTCCGAGCCTCTTTTGAGCAAGTTAGTGGCAACAGTGGCAAGGAAAAACTCCCTCGGGTCAAGAGGAAGAGACCTTGAGAGGAACCAAGACTTAAAAGGGGAACCCATCCTCCTCAGGTCGACACCGGATCATAATAATAATTATTATTTAATAATAAATAAATATAAATAATAATAATAATAATAATAATAATAAAGCAGTGGTGGCTCAGCGGTTAGAGCACTGGGTTATTGATAACAGGGTTGTGGGTTCGATTCCCGGGCTCGGCAAGCTGCCACTGTTGGGCCCTTGAGCAAGGCCCTTTACCCTCTCTGCTCCCCGGGCGCTGGAGTTGGCTGCCCACCGCTCTGGGTGTGCGTGTACTCACTGCCCCTAACACATGTGTGTGTGTGAGTGTTCACTACCACATATGGGTTAAATGCGGAGGATACATTTACAAATACAGGCACCTTTACCTTTACCTTTAAAATGAGAAAATGTGTCAAAAAGATGAAAGTGTGAGTGAGATGATAAAGTGCAGCAGGGTAGTGGAGAGTTGGGAAAGAGAGAGAGAGACAATAAGAAACACAAGGGGTTCAGAGGAGCACAGCAAAAAAAATAAAAAAATAAAATAAAATTAGGGGGGTCATACAACGGGACAAGGTCCAATGGGTAGGCAGAAGAAAGGGACTGATGTTCGGACTGTAAAGGAAGCAGATTAGAGAGACAGCAGTACTGATCAGAACCTGTAATCGGACCTGTAATCAGACCCGTACAGAACAGGGTTAGTATGAAATTTAATACAAACAATCAAACAAAAAACACATCTAATAGACAAATACATTAATAAATTAACTAAAGCAGCCAATTTCTGGACAGTTTTCCCGGCCATAAGTGCTGTTTTTTTGGGCCTAGTTTGCATGAATGTGAACCTCATGGACTAAAAAGTTGAAAAAATGAATGAAAATGAATTATTAAATTATACTTAATGCGTTTTATTTAGTAGCGTTGAAATTTCAGTTTTGAGTGTTAATGAGTTTTAATAAAGTCTGAGACCCTCTTCTCCGCTCTGCAGTGTTTCGATCCTCCCCCCGGACGGGGGCGCTGCGCTAAAGCCCCGCTACTCTCCTTATCGCTCCCTCTCTCTCGCTCTCGCTCTCGAAGGGAAGCCAGGACAATGGCGGCGAGTGAGAAGTCCACTAAAGAAAAGCTTCTCTCGGCTCTGAACGATATCGAGGTTTTATCGAGGTGAGTCTCGGCGCTGCCGCTGTCTGTCTGTCTGTCTGTCTGTCTGTCGGTAACTGAGGGCTTATTTCGCCTCTGAGCGCGAGAGGCTGTTTACTCCTGAGGACTTTCCTGTTTCTCGCGCCTGTTCTCCGGCACTGCTGTTCTGATTGGCTGGCGGCATTTCTGTGCTTTCGCTTGGATTGGATAGATCCGCGTACATAAGGCGGTCCTCCGAGCTGTTGACCAATGAGGGCGCGCAGAAGGCGGGACCAGACGGAATACGGGTTGAAAACAAAACAATAGTCGAGCGGTTCTGTTAATAATAAATGATATTATTATTATTATTATTATTTAAATCTAAATAAATCCCAGTGATTGATCACTTTTTAACCTCATATGTTCACTCACGGCTATTAATTTAATAAATGATTTAATCTTTATAAGCAAACTAGCACTACTCTTAGCTACTCATCTCTATTTTCTACTCATTATTATAAATTATATTTATTAAAACGTGCAGAATTAAAGCTTTAAGATAAAACAAGTCATTTAGAGTTGGGTTTGGTGTGTTTTGTAGTTTTAATAAGGGTTTAAATACGTGCATGGCGAAGGGATACATGCAGGGTGCAGTGAGGCAAAATAGTCCCCAGTTCCGGTTTTCTCCTATTTTATCATCATCATCATCATCATAAACATTCCTTTAAAACTCATTTATCTATTCACTGGTGGGTTTGGGAAATAAATAAAATGGCCCGCTGTATTTGTGTGATCAGGGTTTCAGCTCAAAGGGTTAAATCAGCACAGCAAACCCTGGAGAGAAAGTGGCACGTCCAGATTTGTCAGCGAAGGGTGCACCCTAAGGGAGCTGCATTCAAGTGCTGTCCAGATGTGACCTAATGTGACCTGTGGTTTCGTGTCTTTCTCTGCAGAGAGTTGATAGAGATGCTCGCGCTGTCCCGGACCCAAAAGCTCCCGCAGCCTGGAGAGGACACTCAGGTACGCCGTGGCTCAGATGTCACTCTAAAAGTCCCAGGCAGTAGCGGTTCTTGTCGTGTTCTGGTGCCGTGGCTGATGTGGCCGTGCCGTGTACGCAGGTTCTGGAGCTGCTGGTGCAGCGGGATAAGGAGTTTCAGGAGCTGATGCAGACAGCCGTGGAGCAAGGCAGGATCCACCAGGAGATGCAGCAGCTGGAGAAGGAGGCGGAGAAGAGAGACAGTGACATCCAGCTGCTGCAGAAACAGCTCAAGGAGGCCGAGCACATCCTGGTGAGTCCGCCTGAACGCTGCTGCTCCCGCAGGCTTCGTCAGCATGTGTGTGCGAGCGTGCGATACGCAGTCCTGTGGGTTCTGGAGGCCTGTTTGTGCCTCAGCCTTTCCTCTGAACCCGAACATGCTCTCTCTCCTCCAGGCTACAGCTGTGTACCAGGCCAAAGAGAAGCTCAAGTCCATCGAGAAGGCCAGGAAAGGTACTGTGGTTCAGTTTACATGCACAGCATCACCGAACCCTTTACTTTACCACGCAGGATTAGTGTAAGATTAAGTAGTCTTAGACCTGAGAAGTGTTCTGATGCACATCCTCTTCAGTGCATTGTTATTGGTTAGCCACATCACGTCCTGCCTCTTAAATTGGACTAGATCTATCATCTGGATGCTGTTTGGATGTGAACCCTCTGGAGGGTTCTCAAGCTCTCTATAACTGTACACGGATTATTCTTCTTGATTATTGGTTGTTTGGCTCCAATAAAACTCTTGGTTATCTTTAGTAATTCTGTGTGTTTGTTTCGCAGGCAGCATCTCTTCAGAGGAAATCATTAAGTATGCGCACAGGATAAGTGCCAGTAATGCAGTCTGTGCTCCTCTTAACTGGGTCCCAGGTATTTTATCTCTCTCTCTTTTTTTTATTTATTTATTTATTTATTTTTGCACCACAAAAATGCCAAGCAAGAAACATTCCAGCTGATTTCGGTCACCAAAGATCAATAAAGATGAGATTTGATATTACACAGACTAGATTAAAGCCAGCTTTTGTCATTAGTTTGCTCCAAATGTCTGAAAATCAAATGGCAGTATGGGTCAAAAGTTTGGATTCACCTGGTTGAATGTGTGCTGATCATCATCTGTGATCCGCGTGACACGCGTGTGTCCACCTCAATTGGGTGGATATTGTATCTGAGAGGTTTAATTACATACACATTTCCTCTCTTTGCAAAACCAGTTATTAGCCTATACAACTTGGGCCTACTGGAACCCCCCCCAAAGTCTAGACAGCCTAACTACTGATGTTTTTAAGATAATGATGATCAGCATACCTTCAAACTGTGTGTCCAAACTTTTGACTGGCATATATATATTACACCACACACACACACGTCACCGCTCTCTCGGTCCCACCGTGTGTTATTGGATTCTGACTCTGAGTGCTTTGTTTGTGTGGGTGTGTGCGTTAGGTGACCCTCGGAGGCCGTACCCCACCGACCTGGAGATGCGCAGTGGGATGCTCGGCCACATGAGCAACCTGCCCACTAACGGCGTGAACGGCCACCTTCCGGGAGATGCACTGGCTGCTGGGAGATTGCCAGGTAACTCCTCCTACACTGCGTATTGACTTCTTAAAGGTTCTTCGCATGTCTCTGAGGAAGACCATGCTAGCCTTCACCCTCCCAGTATTGGTAGCGTTGTGGGATTGTGGGTGTTCTGAATGATGATGATGATGGTGTGGGCGGGGGTGGGCGGGCTGTTGAAGGAGGGGGGGGTAGTGTTGTGTGGAAGATGCTGACTTTTCTTCTCCTCCTCCTCTCAGACGTGCTAACGCCTCAGTATCCTTGGCAGTCTGCTGATGTTTCCATGGGGATGCTGCCTCCTCACCACGGCAACGATTTTGGCCTGGAGCCGCCGGGCCACAACAAGGAGAACGAAGATGACGTAGAGGCCATGAGCACGGACTCGTCCAGCAGCAGCAGCGACTCTGATTGAGAGAGAGTGTGTGTGCGTGTGTGCGTGTGTGCGTGTGTGCGTGTGTGCGTGTGTGCGTGTGTGCGTGTGTGCGTGTGTGCGTGTGTGCGTGTGTGTGTGCGTGTGTGTGTGCGTGTGAGAGAGGGAGAGCGTACAGGTGAATAGATACAGGTAAGAGTCAAACAACACTAAAGGGGTGGTTCCACGTACACAGTCTATCAGTCGTGACCCGAGTCTTTTAGTTTTGCGGTGGAGATGCGAGGCTAACAAAGCTAACAAGTATGAGACCATTATCCCACCCATTATTTTTACACACACACACACACACACACACACACACACACACACACACACACACGCTCTTCCATCACTAACAAAACCCCACGTAAACCCAAAGAGACGTGCCTGTGTGGTTTCTTACAAAACTGCCAGAACCCACATGAGGGGTTTACTAGAGTGTGTTTGAGATTAGCGAACACCTTCACGCGGTTTGAGGAGAGTGTGTGATTTACACGCGCGGTGAGCTCGGCGCTAATTGCCGTACTTAAGCTTTTATTGCTTGTTAGCTACGTTGGCTAATTAGTAATTCAGCGTAAACCTAAAGACATCCAGTAAAAAAAAAATCCCATTAACAAAGTTGGGATCCCAAAAATTCCAGAAATGATGATCTGGTGTGTATAAAGTCAAAACTTGAATTCATTTTATTACTATTATTATTATTATTATTATTATTATTATTATTATTATTATTCCTCCCTTCTTCTTACCCCTGTTTGACCGACCATAAAGCCCTGCAGTTGTTTATTTGTCTCAGTGTGAGTGTGTGTGTGAGTGTGTGTGTGAGTGTGTGTGTGAGTGTGTGTGTGAGTGTGTGTGTGAGTAAACGCAGGTGTTGTGTAAATAGTGCTGTAAATGTTTGAGGTTTCAGACAGAGTGTAAATAAAATCTTTTTGCTATAGCTGAGGTGTGCTTGTGCTTATTTACAGAAAGAGTTGATGGAATCAGTGTTGAATGTTGAAATGAATTAATGTTTAATTAAAAAATGTTAATTGGAAATCTGGGTGTGGCCTGTCCGAGCAGAGTGGAAAGAGAGGGGTGTGCTTTATTAAAATATGAAAATAAATAAATCATAATTTAAACTTTAATTTTAACAGCTGTAAACCAATCATTGCACCAACTTGAACAGAGTTGCAGAGTCGTCTTCAGCTCAGGTCTGGCTTTCTGTTCACCGGACCTGAGCCGCCCTCCTGCCTGCTGACTACCGATACTCCCACCACCATGTTTCACTAGCAGAATCGGACTGTGCTGACTAGTGGATATATAAGTGAACTGTTAATGTGCGCCTTTCCTGATCTGCTAGAAATGGGACAAGCCCAACTTGGACACTATTTCTGGACTATATCAACCCCAGCTGAGTTCCTGTGGTCCTGAGCTGAGATTCACTTCTCATATAGGCCATTAGATGGCGCTTTGGCACAGGGCAGCCTGGGTTCCAGTGGAATTTCACTCATTTGCTGTTTGCAGGCACGGCATTGATGGACAAATTACTTTGGCTTTGCCTCAGTCCTGAATCACCACTCTGAGTGCAGGAAGACTCCAGTATTGATTCAGCTCATTAAGGGCTTGATTAGCTGATTAAACTGGATGTGTTAAAGCAAGGAAAACACTGGCTTGTGCTGGGGGGAAACAATGTTTCTAATGACCCTGTATGTCAGTCTGTATGCATACGGTTTAGAAATGTGTGTGTGTAATATATATATATATATATATATATATATATATATATATATATATATATATATATATATATATATATATATATATATATATACACAAATATATACACATACATATATGTGTGTGTGTGTGTGTATGTATATATATATATATATATATATATATATATATATATATATATGTGTGTGTGTGTGTGTATATGTATGTGTGATATATACAGTACAGGCCAAAAGTTTGGGCACACCTCATTCAATGCGTTTTCTGTATTTTCATGACTATTGTATATTTACATTGTAGATTCTCACTGAAGGCAACAAAACTATGAATGAACACATGGAGTTATGTACTACAAAAAAAGGTGAAATAACTGAAAACATGTTTTATATTCTAGTGTCTTCAAAATAGCCACCCTTTGCTCTGATTACTGCTTTGCACACTCTTGGCATTCTCTCAATCTACAATGTAAATGGTCATGAAAATACAGAAAACTGTGTTTGTGTGTGTGCGTGTATATATATATATATATATATATATATATATATATATAATCACACACACACATACATACACATTGTGTACACATATAAGTGTAATAATAATAATACTACATAATACAATGCACCACCCATTGACACTAAGCATCTTTACAGCAAACTGCGACCAAGCCATTTGCAGGCCAATGCCAACAGTAGCACAAAAAGGTCCTTGGAGGGAGAGAAACCAAGTCCTGAAAATAAAGACTCTCCTTTCGTGATCAACAATAATACAAAGCAACTCTACAGTTTTTCAAGGCCCATAAACGTGCAAATGCTGGCCAAGTGACCCGAGTCAACCCCGACTAAACACTTCCCTGAAGAAGCGCCTGAAGGCAGCAGCACCTCCCAGACAAGCGGCGGCTGAAAATGACCGCAGTTGCAGGCCTGGCCGAGAATCAGCAGGGAAGAGGCCCAGCAGGCAGGTGTGTGATCGTTTAGGCAGCTAGTTAGCAACCTGCTAATTGGTGTACATAAACATTACATTACATTTAACTTAAGACACCAAACTGCTGTTGCTTTAATGTCAATTCCAGCTAAACTGACAACAGAAGTCGTATCTCTGAGGTAAATCTCTCAGAGAAGATGTCGCTCAGTATTACTGTATCATTACAATGGGTTGTAACACGGTTTTTGCTAGCTACATGCTAACCCTGCTACGTACTTCACTGACCCCATAACACAGATCCTCCACGAAACACCTCAAACAGACCCAAAGGCTTCGTTAAATGAGGTTTTTTTAGGAGTCTGTGGCTTAGAAGATTAGAGTTTAGTAGCGAGCTAGCAGTGCTAGCTGAGGTTGAAGCATAGATCTAGCATTATTAGCTAGTATGTTAGCTCCTCAAATAATAACAACGCTGCGCTACATTTACCTCGGACGTCACACCAGCCTTGACCGTGTTCCAGATAATTGTACACTATTTCAAAACTTAGACAGTTAGCACTAGCTGAAGAGTTTACCTCAGCTGTTTTATGGTGAAGCTAACCAACGTAAACTGCACGTTTATGCCTCAGGGTAGCATAGTTAGCCATACCAGTTGACAACAGGGTTAATACATATGTTTAATACATATTTTGCCTTTCCAAACATCATGGAAACACGTCCACAGAGTGAACGACTGATTTAACGAGACGCAGACAGACAGAAATGCTAATAAAGGCTAATAAACACTCCTGCTTTTGTGTTTTGGTGAGGCTCTCCCGATTTTCCGAGTAGGAAATTCCACTTGTGGAGGCGTTCCAGTTGAAATTTCCTTGGAAAATCTGAAATCCGACACCCTAGTTCACCCCCAAGGTTTAATGTAAGGGTTAATGTTTTTTTAATGTGTGTGTGTGTGTGTGTTTACCACAGGGTGAAGCCCTGCTCATTTCTGTCAGATAGAAATCCAGCTTAATCCCGGAGCTCCAAATATAGGCACAATGCCTACAACAGAACGACGGCAGCATTTGCATTTATGCTAATTAGTACAATTACTTTTGGTCCCTACAAGAAGCGTGGCATGTTGGAGCTGATTTACCAACTCTACAGATAAATACCCTCAAATTAAGCTGCCGTCCTGCTGCCTGTGCTGGAGCTTTTGTTCTCAGTGGGATTGTGGCACGCGGCGGCCCGCCCTTTCCGCAGGGTTCAGTGTGGCTCTCTTTTCCCGCTGCCTCGTTCCTTCTTTCACACCCTTCATTTGCTGTTCGCCACAAAAACACAGGAGAAGGGGGATGACTGGACTGATAAAGAAGAAAAGCCACAGAGGAGCCGCAGCGCCGGGCGTTGAGTGACTGCCAGCTGTCACAGATCCCCACATTAAAGCTTCAGCTAAAGATGTGTCCAGTCAGTCAGACGAGGCGCGCTTAGCGGCCGGCGTTCTTCTTTAGTTTTAGCGCATGAGCCAGACGTAAGACTGCCAGAATTCAGCCAGGGCAAGACCGAGCTGGTCAACCAAGATGACCAGCATGACAAAGCTGGTTGAACAGGATGACCAGCATGACCAGGATGACTAGCAAGACCGAGCTGGTCGACCAGGATGACCAGCATGACCAAGGTGACCAGGATGACCAAGCTGGTCGACCAGAATGACTAGGACCCTCTGAACCCTGCTACCAGCAGAAGCTGATCCTGAGCTGGGTTTTTCAGCAGGGACCACAGAGAAACCAAGCCTCAGACACCAGACACGTGTGGTCTGACTGGGTGTTTGGGGTGAGGTTGGAGGGGTGTCTGACTGGGTGTTTGGGGTGAGGTTGGAGGGGTGTCTGACTGGGTGTTTGGGGTGAGGTTGGAGGGGTGTCTGACTGGGTGTTCGGGGTGAGGTTGGAGGGGTGTCTGACTGGGTGTTTGGGGTGAGTTTGGAGGGGTGTCTGACTGGGTGTTCAGGGTGAGGTTAGAGGGGTGTCTGACTGGGTGTTCGGGGTGAGGTTGGAGGGGTGTCTGACTGGGTGTTTGGGGTGAGGTTGGAGGGGTGTCTGACTGGGTGTTCGGGGTGAGGTTGGAGGGGTGTCTGACTGGGTGTTTGGGGTGACGTTGGAGGGGTGTCTGACTGGGTGTTTGGGGTGAGGTTGGAGGGGTGTCTGACTGGGTGTTTGGGGTGAGGTTGGAGGGGTGTCTGACTGGGTGTTTGGGGTGAGGTTGGAGGGGTGTCTGACTGGGTGTTCGGGGTGAGGTTGGAGGGGTGTCTGACTGGGTGTTCGGGGTGACGTTGGAGGGGTGTCTGACTGGTGAAGTATTGCGTAAGAACTTCCTCTCATACTAAATGCTGAACGTTGCACACGAGGACAGCGGCGCTCGTTCTGCTTGATGTCGTGCAGATGCTGGTTCCTCCGCCCGCAGGCCGCTCTGTCACACGGATGGAAGTGTGTCTGCTGTAGCGCGGCTGACAGACTCAGTCCTGGGGGGGCTCCTGTGTTTTCCTTCCTGTCCTAACAGAACTGAAAGGCCTGATGATGATGATGATGATGATGATGGTGTGTTAGCGCAGGGTAAAGACGTCCCCTCAGCGCTCTGACTCCAGCTGACGATCTGCTGGCGTACCGCAGCAGAAACACTGCACCGTGATTTGCTGTCTGTTCCCGAGTGAAGAGCTTAGTCTTCAACCTGGGACGTGTTCTCAAAAACCTCCACCCTAGAGAGCTTAGTCTTCAATCTGCAGAGCGTTCCCAAAAAACTCCAAACTTTGAAAGTGTTCTCAGAAACCTCCACCCTGGAGAGCATCTTAAAACCTCAGACCCTGGGAATAGTTCTAAAAAACCTCCACCCTGGAAAGCATTTTTTTTAAAAACGAGACCCTGGGATGTATTCCCAAAACCTCCACACTGAAGAGTGCTTGTAAAAAGCCCCACCCTTGAGAGAGCTTTAAAAAAAAAGAGACCCTGGGAAGTGATCCCAAAACCTCCACCCTGGAGAGAGCTTTAAAAAACCTCCACCCTGGGAAGTGATCCCAAAACCTCCACCCTGGAGAGAGCTTTAAAAAACCGAGACCCTGGGAAGTGATCCCAAAACCGAGACCCTGGAGAGAGCTTTAAAAAACCTCCACCCTGGGAAGTGATCCCAAAACCTCCACCCTGGGAAGTGATCCCAAAACCTCCACCCTGGAGAGAGCTTTAAAAAACCTCCACCCCGGGAAGTGATCCCAAAACCTCCACCCTGGGAAGTGATCCCAAAACCTCCACCCTGGAGAGAGCTTTAAAAAACCTCCACCCCGGGAAGTGATCCCAAAACCTCCACCCTGGGAAGTGATCCCAAAACCTCCACCCTGGGAAGTGATCCCAAAACCTCCACCCTGGAGAGAGCTTTAAAAAACCTCCACCCTGGAGAGAGCTTGCCCAAAAATAATAAACTTCAAAATGATCTCCTCCCAAAACTGCAGCAGTGGTTGACGCTGTGCTTGTGGAAGAATCTTGTACAGTCTCATTCTCCCTGTGTGTGTGTGCGTGTGTGTGTGTGTGTGTGCGTGTGTGTGTGTGTGTGTGCGTGTGTGTGTGCGTGTGTGTGTGTGTGTGTGTTTCAGGTGTTAAAGGTCAGCTCTTGGTCACACTCTCTAATGAGCTGCAGTGAAGGCCTCGTCTCGTGGCAGCTCTGAACGCTGACGGTTTCCTCCGTGATGCTCAATCTGCATTATTATCTCACAGTGCCGCACGGGTGGAAATGAAGCCATCGCCTGTCACCAAGTTGTGAACGCACTTTTGCACGTGAGAGTATGCGTGGGTTTGTGAGTGTGTTTGAGTGTGTGTGTGTGTGTGTGTGTGTGTGTGTGTGTGTGTGTTTAGCATTTTGAACAGAGCGATGCTAACGTGAGGCCCTTGGAACTAAAACACTGTGATATCAGTAGAGGGGCTAATTACACTGTATTCAAACCTGTAGTACTGGTCTGCGTGTGTGTGTGTGTGTGTGTGTGTGCGTGTGTGTGTGTGCGAGTGTGTGTGTGAGTGTAAGGAGACAGACTGAGGGCTGTGCAGGTGTTGCTGGCAGCAGTAAACGGCTTATTAGCGTTTACTCATTGTTTCAGCAGGAGAAAAAACACACAGTGCTAGTAAGGCTCATCTCATTACCACCTGTGTGTGTGTGTGTGTGTGTGTGTGTGTGTGAATGCGTCTAAATCTGGCATCTGTAATTCCACTGTTTTGATTATCCTCACAGATCTGAAATTCCAGCTTTTGCGTGCTAACGCTAATGAACACAGGCTGTACAGTTGTGATCTAGAGCCTACACGCTAATGCTAGAACCCATATCTTGCATATATGTCCAGAAGTTTGTGGACACACCTAATGGATGCATTCAGCTCACACAAATTCACACACACAGCTTGTACTGCCAATAGAATAGGACTCTCTGGAGCAGATCAACATCAGGACCCTATCGGCTCCATGCTGCCTAATAATGGCAGGCGTGGGCTAGAGGGGTATAAAGCCCCCCCAGCATTGAGGAGCTGTGGAGCAGTGGAGGAACTGTGCTCTCTGGAATGATGGTGGTGGTGGAGCTCCAGTACTTTTGTATGGGATGAGTTGGGGATGAGGAGGGGAGGTGCGATGCTCCTCCAGATGCTCCTCTAGTCGTCTTTCCAGGACAGTAGAGAGAGTCACTCCAACCGAAGCAGGAGAGACTCTTATTCATACCTGAGCAAAAATAACATTCCATCAAACCACGGGAAAATGGAAACATGACAAATGGAGCTGATACTGAATTTGCATACTTTAACAAAAACCATGAGAAAGAACCTCACTGGTGTTTTTTCCTGCCTCTTCACCGAAGCCAGTCAGTCCTCAGATTCCGTCTGCCACGTCTGAAATGGATTCACGTTGTCAGAAAAAAACCGATTGGGCCGCCTTGACGAATAAACTCTTACCCAGAATCCATCAAAGTGACGAGGAAGGCCCGCGAGCGCATTCGCAGACTGCTGGAGTAAGCAGAAAATTCACTCGCTCCACTAAAACTGATTTCACACAGCATCAGTCACTCACACCAGCCAACGAGTTCATGAGCTTTCAGCGAACCCCCAACGCTGAGACACGTAAAATACACCCCTGGCCACTTTATTAGAAACACCTACCTCATGCTTCAACTCACTGGCCACTTTATTGGAAACACCTACCTTGTGCTTCCTCACTGGCCACTTTATTAGAAACACCTACATTGTGGTTCTTCACTGGCCACTTTATTAGAAACATCTACATTGTGCTTCTTTACTGGCCACTTTATTGGAAACCCTTCTTTCACTGGCCACTTTATTAGAAACATCTACATTGTGCTTCTTTACTGGCCACTTTATTGGAAACCCTTCTTTCACTGGCCACTTTATTAGAAACACCTACCTTGTGCTTCAACTCACTGGCCACTTTATTGGAAACACCTACCTTGTGCTTCCTCACTGGCCACTTTATTAGAAACACCTACATTGTGTTTCTTCACTGGCCACTTTATCAGAAACATCCACCTTGTGCTTCCTCACTGGCCACTTTATCTGAAACATCCACCTTGTGCTTCCTCTCACTGGCCACTTTATTAGAAACACCTACATTGTGTTTCTTCACTGGCCACTTTATTAGAAACAGCTACATTGTGCTTCCTCACTGGCCACTTTATCTGAAACATCTACCTTGTGCTTCTTTACTGGCCACTTTATTGGAAACCCTTCTTTCACTGGCCACTTCATTAGAAACATCTACCTTGTGCTTCTTCACTGGCCACTTTATTGGAAACCCCTACTTAACTGGACACTTTACTTGAAACCCCTATGTCGTGCATCCACTCATTGGCCACTTTATTAGAAACCCTTCTTTCACTGGCCACTTTATCTGAAACATCTACCTTGTGCTTCTTCACTAGCCACTTTATTGGAAACCCTTACTTCACTGGTCACTTTATTAGAACCTCCTACGTTGTCTGTCTACTCATTGGCCACTTTACTGGAAAACCCTACTTAACTGGCCACTTTATTGGAAACCCTGTCTTCACTGGCCACTTTATTGGAAACCCCTACGTTGTGCATCCACTCATTGGCCACTTTATGAGAAAGACCTGCTTCACTGGCCACTTTATCGGAAACGCCTACCTTCCCACTAAGCCACAGTGAAACACTGCGTTTGCCGTCTCTGCAGAAGTGTGTGATTACTGTAGGTCCGTAATAAATATGAGTAAATATAACGGAAGCATTACTGAATGGAGGTAAAGGAGGTAATTAGGGAGGGGATTATGGGTAATAATAGGGAATAATCTTGGCCAATGAGGCGTGTGACGTAGCCACCGCCCCGCGGCGCCTCTGTGCTGTTATCACTCCAGATTATTAAATCTGTTTTGTCCCTTCTCTCCCGGCGCTCGCCTGTAAGGGGGGCTGTTTGTCCTCCCCCCCCCACCCCTTTGAATGATGGAGGGAAGAGGGGTTTATCTCTGCAGAGAGAGACGTCTGATGACTCACCTCATGCATTCTGTGCGTGACTATGTGTGTGTGTGTGTGTGTGTGTGTGTGTGTGAGAGAGAGATGACTCTGTCCAGGCTCTATAAAGGGTATCATGATTTTTGGTACAGACAACAATGGAAGGCAAGAAGGAAATAAGAGGTTCGGAAAGGAACAGCACAAAGAAAGACTATGACTCAAAGCTCTAGTGGCACTTTAGAAACGAGGAACGTGCCCCCGCTCCGTTGGGTCTCCACTTTGGATGTGTACTCGCATCTGAAAAACATCACGTGACCAGCAAACCAAACAAGGGTAAACATTTTTCTTAATAAAGAGGCTGTCGTAGATGCTAAAGCAGTCCCAGAAACCACTACTGAGATTCCTGTTAGAACATCTCCAGAACATCTGGAGAGCGGGGTGTTCCCGCTATGCAGTAGTCAGTACTGATCTACTAAAAGTGCTCTAAAGAGGGTCAACTGAGAACCGTGGGCACCCAATTGACACTCATTGAGGCTCTTGGAGGCCCTGAACACCTCTCAACAGGACTTAACGAATGATCTGCTCTAATGTTAGTCTTGGTGCCAGATACCACAGGACACCTTCAGAGGTCCTGTGGAGTCCATGCTTCCATGGGTCAGAGCTGTATTGGTGGCCTGCAGAATATGAGGCAGATCTTCTCAGATCTTCTCAGAGGTGGAAGAACGTCTTCTCTGACTGTAGAATGGAGGGTCAGGCCCCTGACGCCCTGCTGCTGGTTCATAGCTTGGGCCCTCTTCAGGCCATTTGCAGTCGGTAGATACTTACCACTGCTGACTGGGAGTCCCCCAAAAGCCTCTGAGCCGTTTGGCAGACAATCTGATCTGACCCTCGTTAAAGTGTCTCCGCTCTTCACGATTCAGATTCCACCCCTGACACCACTTGTGAAAATTGCCTCAGCGTCTGGGGGCAACTCTCAAGACTCCAAAATTTGGAACTGTGCAATCACAGCCCATAATGGCGCAATCACAACCCTTTAAGGTGAAACACTTCAGAGGACCCTTCATCATGACGGAAGAGCTCGATTGAGGACTGTATGGAAATAAAGAGCTCACCTGACGCTCTACCCTTGTAGCTCGACCTTGCTGGGGTGCAGCGAGAGACTGCAGACCATCTGATAATGCACTGTTCACTAGACCTTCAGAGCTGCTCTTGTCTACATATTTTTGGACACTCTGAACTCAGCAGTGATGCCACAGCGCTCTAGGTTGTGTGACCTTCATGAGGGAATGTGGAAGAGGTGGGACTTGAGCTACATAGCTGGAGGTCCGTCCACGACATCAGTTCGCATTAAGCGCATGTGTGAGCTTCACAGCTCTACCTTCCTCTCGCGCTCTCCCTCTCTTACAGCATACGAGGGTTCAACTGGGCTTCAGCGCCTTTAGTTTATGTGGATGTCGCTGAGAGTCGGGTCTATCCTGTCATGGAAGTCGGTTCTGATCCACTCTGCATGAAATTCATTCCATTATTCAGTGGATAAACCTATGGCCTCGTTTTCACTGCTTGGCCAAATGGTTACTAAGGCCGTGCCGGTGCCGAACCGTTGCGTCTAGGAGGACTTTTTTAGAGATGCAGTTTTAGAGATGCAGTGCAGTTAGCACTATGCGAACAGATAGCTATAGATGTGGTCATGGCATATCAGACAATATACAACAGACATATATCATTAGCATAGTCCAGTCAGTGCTAATGCCACGGTAGCGTTTTTGGACGAGCCCAGTAGCTGGACCAAGCTAACGCCACTAGCCCGTTAGCCGAGCTGTGCTAACCCACCAGTGCAGCTACACGTCTCTTCTACACAATTTTTATATGGAATGATGATGATGATGATGATGAAGGTAAAATTGTGAATAGAGAATTTCAACTAATCCAGTTTTCTTTAGGGACTACTTTCTGTAGCCGCACTACACCCTGCAGCATGTATCCCTCCACCATTTTAATGATCTGGTTCTAAAAGCAGGTTCTAGAGCCGAACTCTTCTCAGAACTCTGGTAGAACAGTGTCTCAGGCATCAGGCAGCGTCTTCATCACCATTAGGTGAAGAACTTTCTGTGAGGAGCTTTTAGAGCTTCACTCCTCTGCTGCTTTCACACGCTGTACAAACCCAACACTTCATTCTCTGTCTCGAGAACATTGTGACTCAGTTACTCTCTCTCTCTCTCTCTCTCTCTCTGCTCATTATCCACCTCAGACTTTATCCTGATGATCCATAACAAACAGTCGCAACCCTGACCTTTACATAGCATCTCAGTCTTTCACACACACACACTCACAGAGTGCATGAGGCGGAGAGAGAAAAAAAAACAGTGACACATAAGCTTTTATTGAAATATTGACTCTTTTACCAAACATATTTCAACAAAATAATGACTCCGGCAACAGTCTATATACACCACTGCGTCGTGTAAATAGCAACGCTACTCGTGAATATCTCTACGCCGATGGGTGCAGTGTTCTCGAAGTGAGGGGTGTTCAGGTCAGTTTCTGGTGTATTGCTGTGTATCTCGGCAACGGAAAACACAGCAGGAGCTCCACTGACTGTAAACGGTCTAGGCAGACGTTCGTCAACAGTCAGATGTTCGTTGCTATCTTGGCAGTGAATTGTCGACACAGGCGCGTGCAGCAGCCCGACGCTTGTACACCCCCCCCCACGCTCTACACCACTGAAATAGCAACCCGCCAAGGTCAGTCAGACCGCACCTGGCTCTTAAAGGGATGGCGAATGACACGCTGATTGGTTTATTACTGCACGTTACGCCCCAAACAAACACACCCATGATTCATGATTCATTAAGAGACTTGGCACATGACTTTTAAGCGTTTCGAGCCGTACAAGGCGAACTTTTCCCGTCGTTACCGTAGCAAAAACACACCGACACGCCCCCTAAATCAAGCTGAGCGTTGCATGGTTGACGGCTCGCCTAAAAATATGGCTAAAATAGGGCTCTATGAGTTTGTGTGAGGCTGACTGACGAACGCTCGCAGGCCACACTCCACCAGTTCGCATGGCGCCAACTGCAGGCCTTAAGCACCAGCCGTGAGGAGGTGTTCAGTAATCTTGCTATTAGACTTGTGGTTTCTGACACTGTACAACTTACTGTTATCTATCAGAATGGGCTATAATCAAGTGCGGACAAGTTAGCAGCCACCCTCACACACACCGAACATGTCTTGGTTGATTAAGTACACTTTAAGTATGTGAGGAGAGGTCGTTTGCCAGGTTTGCTGATGATGATGATAATGATGATGATATTTAATGTACTGTGCTTTAAAACTTGCTGAATGGCTTTGACGGACGGACGGACGGAGCCTCCTCATCGCGCTAAAATCCAATCCAACGCTCGCTTAAAAACACCACAGCGCTTCACTCTGTCACTTTCACATGCAGTACAAACCCAACACTCCATTCTCTCTCTCTCAAGAACATCGTGACTCAGTCTGTCTGTCTCTTATCGCCACTCATTGTCCACCTCAGACCGCACCAAATGATCCATAGCAATCATTAGCTTGTTAGCTGCATTAGCCTTGTAGCTCCAGAAAGGATATTCTAGACCAAAACAATGAAACATGTCTTCAGAAGGGTAAAATCACGTAAGCCTGATTTTTCCAAGACATAAATGTGTAAAGAGTCCATATCGTGAAAAACACTATCGTATCATTTTGTACCAACAATGTCCTGCTGAAAAAGCTAGCCTGGTCAGCTCGAGCTGGATAAGCTGGTATGTTTTTTGCTTGGGTTTGATGGCTTAGCAGGTCTACCAGCATGACCAAGCTGGTTTACCATCATAACCGGCCTGACCATGCTGGTCCACTTGATGTTACTTGAGTCTACCAAACTCCAGTGAAAACGTATGCTTTGCTAGAGAAACTTTAAGCTGGTTAACCACCTTAACCAACTGATGACCAGTATATAGGCTATATTTTAAAGCTGGATGACCAGCCTTTAAAAACCAGTTTAGACCACCTGTACCCAGTATAGTGTATAATGGGGGCGTTTGGTGGGGGCAGTGGTGGCTCAGCGGTGAGAGCTCTGGACTATTGATGACAAGGTTGTGGGTTCGATACCCCGACTTGACAAGCTGAGGCAAGCTGGGCCTTTGAGCAAGACCCTTCACCCTCTCTGCTCCCTGGGAGCTGGAATTGGCTGCCCACTGCTCAGAGTGTGTGTTCGCTGCCATGGATCCTCAATTACTGAGGACACATTTCACTGGACGTTGTACAGCGACAAATACTTGCACCTTTATTATTAACATAATTGTCAAGCCTCGTTTTTAGTGTTCTGCTCTGCTGCTAGTTTAGAAAATGTGGAAAATGTAGAAATGTCATCTTTTAAGCACCTTAACAGCGGCCTAAAATTAGAACCCGAACCACAGCGCTCCCCACCACCACCGCAGCAACCACCACCACTCGCATTAATTCAGGCATCATAATCCGCATAATCCGCATGTGTGGAATGGGAGGGTGGCTTCTGTCTCTTTCTTTCTGTGTAATTTGGGGTCAGAGGGGTAGAAGAATAGGTAAGACAAAGGTCAAAAGTTCAAACAGGTCCAACGCTGTTGGTTTTTGTTTTTTAGATTGTGTAAAAGAAACGCTGAATGTCTGAGACCGAACCCCAGAGACGCTCTCGGCTGGACATTTCTGAGTGCCAAAACCCACCCGGCCTAGTCTAGCAGACTGACAAGGCGGGTGAGCGATATGCAGAGGCTGCAGAGTTGAGGTACAAGGTAAGGCTTGCTTTCTTCGTTTTGCTCAGTTACTGGCCTGTAGACATGTTGCATTTTCAGTCAGTCCCCCGGCATCGCCACCGCTCTACGCTGGAGAAATGGCACAGCCGTGATTTCCGATTAGCTTTGTCTGCCTCAACCTGCGGAGCAGCACTTCTTGCTGTAATTTCCTTCCATTGATTTAAAGGGTCTGTGCACATTGACTGGAATTAAACAACAGTGAATTCCTAATCCCTCCAGGGGAAGGCTTAGACCTCTCTCACACACTCCTCCTGTACGGCACTGTGACTGCTACAGAGCGGCACAGGGATGAAATTCCTGGAACATCAAACCTCCCCAACATCTCCAACAACACCCCCAACACCACATTATCCAACACTGTCCTCCACCTCAAGCAGTTGGTGTAGTGTAGTGGATAACACCACTTATTGCCAATAATTGTCCCATTTCTCAATGTCCCCATTTAATCCTCACTTTATTCAATACAATCCCTGTTCCATCCCCACAATACCCAACAACATCCTCATTCTGTCCCCACAATACCCAACAACATCCCCATTCCGTCCCCACAATACCCAACAACATCCCCATTCCGTCCCCACAATACCCAACAACATCCCCATTCTGTCCCCACATTACCCAACAACATCCTCATTCTGTCCCCACAATACCCAACAACATCCCCATTCCAGCCCCACATTACCCAACAACATCCCCATTCCGTCCCCACAATACCCAACAACATCCTCATTCTGTCCCCACAATACCCAACAACATCCCCATTCCTTCCCCACAATACCCAACAACATCCCCATTCTGTCCCCACAATACCCAACAACATCCTCATTCTGTCCCCACAATACCCAACAACATCCCCATTCCTTCCCCACAATACCCAACAACATCCCCATTCTGTCCCCACATTACCCAACAACATCCTCATTCTGTCCCCACAATACCCAACAACATCCCCATTCCTTCCCCACAATACCCAACAACATCCTCATTCTGTCCCCACAATACCCAACAACATCCCCATTCCAGCCCCACATTACCCAACAACATCCCCATTCCTTCCCCACAATACCCAACAACATCCCCATTCTGTCCCCACATTACCCAACAACATCCCCATTCCTTCCCCACAATACCCAACAACATCCCCATTCTGTCCCCACATTACCCAACAACATCCCCATTCCAGCCCCACATTACCCAACAACATCCCCATTCCGTCCCCACAATACCCAACAACATCCCCATTCCAGCCCCACATTACCCAACATCCCCATTCCGTCCCCACAATACCCAACAACATCCCCATTCCAGCCCCACATTACCCAACAACATCCCCATTCCGTCCCCACAATACCCAACATCCCCATTCCAGCCCCACAATACCCAACAACATCCCCATTCCGTCCCCACAA
Source organism: Salminus brasiliensis (assembly GCF_030463535.1). Classification (NCBI taxonomy): domain Eukaryota; kingdom Metazoa; phylum Chordata; class Actinopteri; order Characiformes; family Bryconidae; genus Salminus; species Salminus brasiliensis. The sequence goes on along the minus strand of NC_132885.1, from coordinate 42,117,071 downwards.
TACCCAACAATGTCCCCATTCCATCTTCACATTACCCAACAACATCCCCATTCCAGCCCCACATTACCCAACAACATCCCCATTCCGTCCCCACAATACCCAACAACATCCCCATTCCTTCCCCACAATACCCAACATCCCCATTCCTTCCCCACATTACCCAACATCCCCATTCCGTCCCCACAATACCCAACAACATCCCCATTCCAGCCCCACATTACCCAACAACATCCCCATTCCGTCCCCACAATACCCAACAATGTCCCCATTCCATCTTCACATTACCCAACAACATCCCCATTCCAGCCCCACATTACCCAACAACATCCCCATTCTGTCCCCACATTACCCAACAACATCCCCATTCCAGCCCCACATTACCCAACAACATCCCCATTCCGTCCCCACATTACCCAACAATGTCCCCATTCCATCTTCACATTACCCAACAATGTCCCCATTCTATCTTCACATTACCCAACAATGTCCCCATTCCATCTTCACATTACCCAACAATGTCCCCATTCTATCTTCACATTACCCAACAATGTCCCCACGCCCACATGCCCTAGCACTGCCCTATCCCCACATTACACAACACTGTCCCCACCCCAACCCCACATTACCAAACATCATCTGCTCCCCATCTCCACATTACCCAACTCTCACTCTCCGAACCTGCTCTAACCCGTTACCATGGGCACCAAAATCAAAAGCGAGACGTTCCACATCACTCAGACAGAGACAGCATGTGTAAAACAGGCATTTATCAGAGGCTTGTGATTGCACTACAGTAATGTCTTACTCCTGCATCTCTGTATCTGGGACTCAACACTGTCTCACAGCATCTGAGCTCAAGGCTATCTTCAGACTAGCCTGTTCACGCTAGCTTGGGCTATATTCTGAGTGGATAAGAAAGCAGTGTGTGTGCACTGTGGTGTGAACAGGGGAGTGATGGAGATATTAAAAATTAGAGTAATTATGATCAGGATTTTATTAGAAATCCTCTGTAAAATAACGTAAACAGGAAAGTCTAGTGCACTACAGGCAGGCGGTTCTGACTGAGGATATGGGCAGAACTGGGAATGCTGCAGGCAGGGCTGCAGAGGAACTTTACCGTATCTCTGGCGTCCCGTGGGTCTTACTCCGGAGAAGCGATGCTCATCCTAACCTTTAGTTTCTGATATGAGATTCCTGGCTCGCTCCCGTCAGCTGGGAGTGGGTAGAAAATGTGACAATTTGCTGGATTGGAGCAGCAGTGGAAATGAAACCTGATAACCCCAAACTGGACCAGAGAGGTGTTGTAAAAACGGTACCGCTCCAATTTGGAGGCCAGATTAGCCCCTCGCCTGTCCCTCCTCACCACACAATTTCGATTTATGGGGAATCTGACCACACACACACACACACACACACACACACATAGAGACAAATTTGACTCTGGCCGCTTAATGCTCTTACTGTTAGACTTTCAAGTACGAGTATGTGCGTGGTCACCAGTGACCCATTTTCTGACATTACGATCAATTAAAGACTTACCCAGCCAAAGGCCTTCAGTCCACACTCCGTCCCCTAGAGCACTTCTATAAGCCAAGATAAAGCTCTTCCTCTCTTTTCTGTCCTTCTTCCTCCTGCCGCTGACATTTCCCTCAATCTCTCCCGGTGGACGTCATGCTACAGCCTCCCTCCGGCCACACCAGAGGTAAGAACTCCATTCTGAGGAGCTTTAATGACTTTATTGCTGAACATTACAGAACCTGTCTGTCTTTAAAACACACAGAAGACGACAATATGAGAAACCTGGCATTTTCTAACAATACCCTGTAGGTACTGTAATATACACTGAGGAGGCGGAGCTACACTCTCTCATTAGGGTGTAGGTATTGTGATATACACTGAGGAGGCGGAGCTACAGTCTCTCATTAGGGTGTAGGTATTGTGATATACACTGAGGAGGCGGAGCTACAGTCTCTCATTAGAGTGAATATTAATAACGCTCTAAATGTAGGTATTGTGATATACACTGAGGAGGCGGAGCTACAGTCTCTCATTAGGGTGTAGGTATTGTGATATACACTGGGGAGGCGGAGCTACAGTCTCTCATTAGGGTGAATAATAACGCTCTAAATGTAGGTATTGTGATATACACTGAGGAGGCGGAGCTACAGTCTCTCATTAGGGTGAATAATAACGCTCTAAATGTAGGTGTTGTGATATACACTGAGGAGGCGGAGCTACAGTCTCTCATTAGGGTGAATGGGATTTTTACCAGACTTCTGGGACTTTTCCAGCCTTACAACAGTAGCTATAGAGCAGGTCCACTGGGCCACAGAGCAAAGCGGGGTGAACACACACTCTCTCACAAGTTGGAGTGTTTTCTGTAATCATCTGAGGCAGTGCAGAATCTGAGGACATGTGTTGCGTTTATAAAAAGCAGAGGGATAACAGCCTAACTGTGAAACGCTCTTTGCTGGATTATTTCCATTTCTCAGATCAAGGGCTTTGAATGCGGAGACGCCGCTGTGCGGGCCGTGGTCAGGGTTTTTGCGGGGAGTCTTTTCTGCGATGGTGAAAGAGCAGAATGAATATTAATGTGTTTATTTATGAGAGCGCACACACAGTATAAATGTAAACATAGCTGGCATGTGCTCAAAGGAAGAGAGGGAGATGGCATTTCCTGAATTATGGAAATATCTCTGGCCTGCTTATTACAATTGGATGACCTGCGGGCAGCGGCTGCGCTTTCACATCGATCAGCAGCTGCAGCATGAAGCCTGACCAGACCCGAACCCAGAGAGGTGTGAAGGTGTGACAGGGAGTGACTGTGAGCTTTTGAATATTTTGCTCCTAAACACAAAAATTAATTAGTAAAAACTGAATGTTAAAATCCCAGGCGGTTGCTAGGGCTGTTGCTAAGGTATTTTAGGTGGTTGCTAAAATGTTTCAAAGTGTATGCTCTCGTATAGCTGATGTGTTTTTAGGTGGTTGCTATGGTATCCTGGGTGGTTGCTAGGGCAGTTGCTTTGGTATTTTTGATGACTGCTAATCTGCTCTAGGTGGTTGCTAAGGCATTGCTACATGAATGCGATGGTGTGGCTTATGGTTGCTATAGTATCCCAGGTGGTTGCTTGGGCAGTTGCTAAGGTATTTTAGGTGGTTGCTAAAATGTTTGAAAGTGTATGCTCTCGTATAGCTGATGTGTTTTTAGGTGGTTGCTATGGTATCCTGGGTGGTTGCTAGGGCAGTTGCTAATGTATTTTTGGTGGTTTCTAAAGCATTTCAAAGTTTATGCTCTCGTATAGCTGATGTGTTTCTATAGTGCCCCAGGTGGTTGCTAGGGCAGTTGCTATGATATTTCAGGTGATTGCTCAGGTGTTGCAGAACCCAACAAACAAACTGCTTTACAATTCTCAACCATCAAAAATATATGAAATAAAACCGTTATATTAATTTAAACATTGTAATAATGGAGTATTTGTCAGCGGAGGTTTCGTGTCATTGCGTTTGAATAGCCTCTCATTAAACTTTATACACATAAATATCCAAAAGTCTGGCACTGTGACCTCAGCCCGGAGAACCCCACTGTGACATCATTAGGTAAATTATGGTGGAGTTGCCCGGAGCGCCGGGAACGCAGTGAATAGATGGAGCGGACAATAGGCTGTTGCCACGGATACTAACCCTAGCTGTGACATCATAAGCCAGGCTTATGGAGAAGAAAGCATGGTGAGGGGTGGGGTGTGAACAGGCGGGGATATGTTTGTTGGGTACGCTGACCCGTGATGATGGTGTGTGATAGGAACGTCAGTTTCGCTGTTATTTTTGGAATGAAATAGTCCACCCAGAGTTCGTCTCAGTGAAGGAAAAAAACATACAACCTGGATTCGGTCAGATAAGCCCACACACCCACACTGAAACTGACCAAGAGTCAGTCAAATCAACAGGATGGACAGGTGACATATTTCCTGTCCTCTGAAGGAGTCATTCTGAAGACCACCTAAATTGATGGTAATTCATGGCATGCACTGAAGGTTCATTGTGGATACTGAAGAATTCATAATAGCTGCTTAATAATTCATAGTGGATAATTAATCATCCATAATAGATACAAAATAATATATAGTGGATTAATAGTGGATACTGAATAATCTGTAGTAGCGGTTGAATAATTCATAGTGGATATTGAGTAATGTGTAGAAGCGTTTCTGAAAAAGCTGCCTGAAAACATGGAGCCTGAACAAGCTAGTCCTCCACCCGAGCTACTGAGCTACTGAGAGCATCAGCATGGGTGTGTGTTACAGTGAGCCCTGTTCTGTCCTCCTCTCTGTGATTACGCCTGGAGATGAGGGTTTCTTCCAGCCAAATGAGCTTTTAGCGGATGTTAATTATTGTTGTTGTTATTATTATAATTATTTAAAGTGGGAAATGAATTTCATTTACAAGAGCTACAATTCATAGTGGATACTGAATAATCTGTAGTAACAGCTGAATAATTCATAGTGGATTCTGAATAATCTGTAGTAGTGGCTGAATAATTCATAGTGGATATTGAGTAATCTGTAGTAGCTACTAAATAATTCATAGTGGATATTGAATAATCTGTAGTAGCGGCTGAATAACTCATAGTGGATACTGAATAATGTGTAGTAGCGGCTGAATAATTCATAGTGAATATTGAATAATCTGTAGTAGCAGCTGAATAATTCATAAGGGATATTGAATAATCTGTAGTAGTGGCTGAATAATTCATAGTGGATATTGAGTAATCTGTAGTAGCTACTAAATAATTCATAGTGGATATTGAATAATCTGTAGTAGCGGCTGAATAATTCATAGTGAATATTGAATAATCTGTAGTAGCAGCTGAATAATTCATAGTGGATATTGAGTAATCTGTAGTAGCTACTAAATAATTCATAGTGAATATTGAATAATCTGTAGTAGCAGCTGAATAATTCATAGTGGACATTGAATAATGTGTAGTAGCGGCTGAATAATTTTTAGTAGCTACTGAATAATTCATAGTGGATACTGAATAGTTAGTAGTAGCGTCTGAATAATAAATAATTAGTGGAAAATTAGTAATCTGTAGTAGCTACTGAATAATTCATAGTGGCTATTGAATAATCTGTAGCAGTGGCTGAAAAAATTCATAGTGGATATTGAGTAATTTGAAGTAGTGGCTAAATAATTAATAGTGGATACTGAATAATCTGTAGTAGCGGTTGAATAATTCATAGTGGATATTGAGTAATGTGTAGTAGCATTTCTGAAAAAGCTGCCTGAAAACATGGAGCCTGAACAAGCTAGTCCTCCACCCGAGCTACTGAGCTACTGAGAGCATCAGCATGGGTGTATGTTACAGTGAGCCCTGTTCTGTCCTCCTCTCTGTGATTACGCCTGGAGATGAGGGTTTCTTCCAGCCAAATGAGCTTTTAGCGGATGTTAATTATGAGCCTGGCACGCTGAAGGCTCTGAGGAGCGTCCCTGAAGACGATCAGAAGGTTCTGTCTGAGGCACTGACGTCCTCCTGAACCACGTCACCGGGGATTCTCTCCCCAAAATCCTGTTTACTGCAGAACTGCGGATGCTCTGTGGTGGGAATGAACTGCTCTGATGATCCACCACTGAGAAATCAATGCCCAGTACAGAACAGACTTAGGCTGGGATTTGTGTTGTGTGGAAGTGATGGCACACTGAACCTGAACTCCCGCTGTCAACAACACACGGTGCTAACCAGTCAGAATTCAGCCCCATCCACTCGGACAGGAACCATTATTAACAGTTTTCCCCACAAGTAGTCAGCCTTCAGATATTAATGCTTTAAAATGGATTTGCATACTCCTCCTACTCTAATTGCCAATGCTATATTTGCCGGGCCACCTAGCCAGCTGACCTGGAAGAGGCAGTTTCGCTTACTGACTGGCTGAGTGACTGACTGAAGAGACATTTTCTGGCTCTGATGGTCTGAGGGCTACACTTAGCCACAAAGCTATGCAGTATCTGTGCTGCTGAGAGGAGCTGTAATCTTAGGTAAGCTGAGGTTGGCTCTTCTTGCTTGAATTATTATTGTAAAGGGAAGTGGTGAGAAGACATGCTGTGGCATTAATGTGAGGGTCAAAGTCTGTAGGGATAGCAAATAGACTCAACATTGCTACCTCGGCATTAGTAGCCGCCGGCAAAGCGATCGTTAGGGGCATGGGGCGTGATTTAACTGATGTCCAAAAGGGTATGAAAATGCTAATTTAATGATAATGGATATGTTGAGCAGCTAACCTGTATAATCAACACCTACCCTCACTCTAATACACTCCACGCCACAACACTAGTGTCTCGCTAGTGTCATCTGAGCCAAGGGTGGTTATTCCCACTGTTAGATAGGTAGTCATAATGTTCTGATATGACTGTGTGTGTGTGTGTGTGTGTGTGTGTATATATATATATATATATATATATATATATATATATATATATATATATATATATATATACATATGTAATGCTCCCGACACTAGGAGAGTGAGAGCCGACACATGCTTCATGCGAAATCAGCCACCGCATCTTCAAACTGTTGCTGATGCAACATCACCGGGCAACCGACCAACATGCCAAAACGCCAGGTACCCAGCTCTGATGCAACGGCTAGCAGACACCCGTGCTGACCTGCATCACACTGGAGTGATGTGGGAAGAGAGCCAGGGCCATCGACCCATCCGAAGAGAGCAAGGCCAGTTGTGCCCTCCCAGACTCCGGCTGCTGATGGCAGGCCCCACTTCCAACCAGGCTGTTTTTTTGCTCTGCTCTGAAAATGCAATATCAAACTGTTTAAATGCAGGAAGAGTGGAGAAACTTGGACCCTTTAAGGAAAAAGATAATGATCCTTTCCCTGAGAACATGCTGGAATTTTTCCTGCCATCGCTTTCAGTCCATTATTAATATAACCGGGACTATTTCTACTGCTCCTTTTATAGCACGGGATTAATCTGATCTGGGGGTGTTCATGTGCTTCTTTTTATTGCAGATAAAAGCCGCTGGACTCCGAACTGGTGCGGGAGACTGGTGCAGTATGTCCATCTGAACAGAGCTCAGCTCTCCGAACGCACTTCGCCTCGGACTTGTTCTGTTCTGCTTGTTCTGTCCTTCAAGGCGGGTGCTGGTAATTAGATCAGATTTCAGCCTAATTGGAGAAGGTAGACGCTCAGATGCCAAATTCATAAAACACAATAGAGATTACACTCCACAGCAGGCAGCTTTAATAAAGAGTAATGAGAAAAGCTAATTAGACGAGATGGAGAAGTGTTGCAGTCAGAGCTGTAAAAAGGCATTGACTAATCACAGGACAACGATACAGTGTCAGAAAGCACATAAACAAGCAAGTCTCTTCCAGATTACTGTTCGAGAGAACACCTCCACACGGCCTGAGGAGAGAGTGTGATGCGTTAGACGTGCGGTTAGACATACACCATGATAATTGGTAAAGTGTAGGCCTCAAATGAACTATTTAAAAAGTTTGTGGACACCTCCACTAATTAATGCATTCAGCTACTTTAAGCTGCACCCATTTGCTGACACGGATGTGCAAATGAATGCACACACAGACACATTGTCTAGTCCTTGTGGATTAGTACTGCCAATAGAATAGGACTAAACATGAACCTATTGGCACCATGCTGCCTAATAATGCCAGGCGTGGGCTAGTAGAGGGGTATAATAAAGCCCCCCAGCTGTGGAGCAGTGGAAGAACGGTGTTCTCTGGAGTGATGGTGCTGGAGCTCCATCCAGTACTTTTGGATGGGATGAGTTGGGGAGTTGGGGCGAAAAGATGGTGTGGTGATCATCATCCTGACCTCACGAATGCCCTTGTTGCTGGATGCAATCACATCCTCACAGCAATGCTCCTCCTCCACAATCTAGTAGAAAGTCTTCTTCTCTGGACAGTAGAGACAGGTACTCCAACAAAAGCAGGAGAAACTCTTTTAATACCCTTTAATTTCAGAAGAAACAGTGAGCAATAAGCAGGTGTCCCAATACTTTTGTCAATATAGTGTATTATGTTATAATAGGGCATGATGTATACTGTGGACCATAAGCATTGACAAATTTGGGGTGACCAGTAGTGTACATTAGCCTTGGGGTTCCAGTGTAGAACTAAAGCATGACTCAGCTGATTAATTACACTAATCCTGGACTTTCACAGTTGCTCTGTGTTTGACACACTTTCACCAGAGTCCAGAGTGTGTATGTGTGTGTGTGAGTATGAGTGTGTGTGTGTGTGTGTGTGTGTGTGTGTGCGTTGTTCCAGGCTTTCAGTAATGGTTGTAGTCGGACAGAAAGCAACCTTTTGAGGCCTGTGTAATTACTGCGAGAGCTGAAGGTTGCGGCTGACATTTAATAGAGGCCGCAAATACAGGCCTAATTGTTGCGCCTGAAAAAGAAAGCGAGGGCTACTTTCGTATCACTCCCATTGATCCAGGCGTGCTCCTATTGATCACTCTCGTCAAAGCGGCCTTGAATCCGTGTGGGGGGAAGATTACTCTCCTATTTTTCTGTTTTTTTCCTTTGTCTTTATTACTTCAGCTTTACCGATAATAATCCTACACCTGTGTAATGGTGTAAAGTGATACTTGAAATCAGCCATAACATTAAAACCAGTATGCAGTGGTCAGTACCTACCAAGAAAGGGATGAACAACTGGTAGACCAGGCACCCAACGCTTAATGATGCTCATCTTAATGAGACTCCATCTCACGACCTCACAGAAGGACCGGGCCTCGAAATCCTCCTCCTGCTCCTCAGTCCAACCATGTGCCGAACAAACTTTGCACCCACCTCCACCCCATCCCCTCCTTCTCTTCATGCACTGACCACAGGAAAGCCAACCTGAACCCCCCCTTGATGGGACAGAGCCTTTGGGTCATGTGATCCTGTTAGAAGTAAACACGAGTGACAACAGCCTGTTGCATGTTTGTCTGGGTCTTTGTATGTGTGTGTGTGTGTGTGTGTGTGTGTGTGTGTGTGCGTGTGTGTGTGTGTGTGTGTGTGTGTGTGTGTGTTGATTCAGTTGCTGAACTGTCTCTTGGAATTGTTCCAGTTAGACCATGATCCTACCGGAAAATGTGTTTCTTGCCCTGTGGGTTGGAGTTGTGTGACCAAGGCCCCTCTAATCATAACACAAACTTACTGGCCACTTTATTAGAAACACCTACCTTGTGCTTCTTCACTGGCCACTTTATTAGAAACACCCACCTTGTGCTTCCACTCACAGGCCACTTTATTAGAAACACCTACCTTGTGCTTCCACTCACTGGCCACTTTATTAGAAACACCTACCTCGTGCTTCCACTCACTGGCCACTTTATTAGAAACCCCTACCATGTGCTTCCACTCACTGGCCACTTTATTAGAAACCCCTACCATGTGCTTCCACTCACTGGCCACTTTATTAGAAACCCCTACCTTGTGCTTCCACTCACTGGCCACTTTATTAGAAACCCCTACCTTGTGCTTCCACTCACTGGCCACTTTATTAGAAACCCCTACCTTGTGCTTCCACTCACTGGCCACTTTATTAGAAACCCCTACCTTGTGCTTCCACTCACTGGCCACTTTATTAGAAACCCCTACCTTGTGCTTCCACTCACTGAAGGAGTCCTGTCCTGACCACACTACAGCATATTCCTGCAGACGAGGCTGATCTGGATCAGGATGATGGTATGCAGTTTTTTTTTTTTTTTGCTTGTTTACGGCATTTCGGCGTCCCCCCGTTTACAACATCCATCCTACCAAAGCATGAATTATTTATACCAACTTGATTAACGGCAAACCTTCGGCCAAAGCCCTTGCGGGGGAAGTGTGTGATGAGGACTCATTACCTTCGGAGGTTAGGCGCCGCTGACCCCGCCTGATCAGAACGGGCCGCTGTCCTGCACGGCTGAGATCTCACCATAACGAGTGTTTTACATAAAATCAGCTGAAAAAAAATACAACATTTTTCTGACATCATTGTTTTTTAGCCTCTTAGTCAAACGTCTCAACACCGAGGAATTTGGTAAACAGCTGAAGTTCAGTTAGAGGGATCATATCCTACTTTTATTTTTAACGCTTAATTTGTCTGAATATGGATTCTATTGTATTTCTATTCTAATTCTATTGGATTACAATGCCTTTTATGATATTATACAGATGTTGTTATTGGATGCATAGCTGACAGTTTACAGTGCAGTTTACAGTTTAGTGCAAGTTCACAGTCCAGCTAAGAGTTTACAGTGCAGTTTACAGTTTAACTGAGCATTTACAGTTCAGTTTACTGAGTAGCTGAGTTTACAGTGCAGTTTACAGTTTAGTGCAAGTTCACAGTCCAGCTAAGAGTTTACAATTACAGTTTACAGTACAGTTTACAGTGTATCTAAAACGTTTACAGTGCAGTTTACAGTTTAGTTGACAGTTTACAGAGTAGCTGCATTTACGGTGCAGTTTATAGTTTAGCTGTGCGTTTACAGAGCAGTTTACTGAGTAGCTGAGTTTACAGTGCAGTTTACAGTATAGTTGACAGTTTACTGAGTACCTGCATTTACAGAGCAGTTTACAGTTTAGTGCAAGTTCACAGTCCAGCTAAGAGTTTACAATTACAGTTTACAGTACAGTTTACAGTGTATCTAAAAAGTTCACAGTGCAGTTTACAGTTTAGTTTACAGTTTGCAGTGTATCTGAAAGTTTACAGTGCAGTTAACAGTTTAGCTGTCAGTTTACAGAGTAGCTGCATTTACGGTGCAGTTTACAGTTTAGCTGTGTGTTTACAGAGCAGTTTACAGTTTAGTGCAAGTTCACAGTCCAGCTAAGAGTTTACAATTACAGTTTACAGTACAGTTTACATTGTATCCGAAAGTTTACAGTGCAGTTTGTAATTTAGTTGTCAGTTTGCTGCGTAGCTGAGTTTATTGTGCAGTTTACAGTTTAGCTGTGCGTTTACAGAGTAGCTGAGTTTACAGTGCAGTTTACAGTTTAGTACAAGTTCACAGTCCAGCTAGGAGTTTACAATTACAGTTTACAGTACAGTTTACAGTGTATCTGAAGGTATACAGTGCAGTTTACAATTTAGTTTTCAGTTTACAGAGTAGCTGCATTTACAAAGAAGTTTACAGTTTAGTGCAAGTTCACAGTGCAGCTAAAGGTTTACAATAGGAATTACACATTGCTCGACAGTGTTGCAGAATGTTTACAGTACAGTTTACAGTGTATCTAAGAGTTTAAATTGCAGTTTACACATTACTGGACAGTTTACAGTGTATCTGAGAGTTTACAGGTAATTGTCAGTTCGCCGTTAGTCCCGGACACAGGAGCTTCATTTCGCACCGTAACCTTTAAGTAAGATAAACAGTGTTGGCTTATGAACATGATCAGCGAACACATTAAAAGACAACGCTCAGCGATTACGTCTGGAAATGCTAGACACACCCTTACAGGAAAGTATTGAGGACAATGCCAATTAATAACCAGACGGCCGCCAGACGAGCAGGAGGCCGAGGCGGCCCATGTGTCAAAAATATTGGTCCCCATCCATACATACATCCATCCTCATTACCATGTAGATGTACTGTTAAACCCCCTGTAGCTGGGAGCTGACAGATCCGGAAAGACGAATGGGAAAGGGTGAGTGCGGAGCGCTGATGGAAATGCGAGGTTCTCCGTCGCGGAACAGAGTGGAACCTGTGTCATTCGGGGCTTTGTTTGATGGATATGTTTATGCCACCCCAGAGTGACTGCTGGGTCAGCCTTGGCAGCAGCTTGCCCCTGCACGGGCCCCCTGCGAGTGAGTGTGTGTGTGTATAGGAGGGGAGGGTGGGAAATCATTATTCCTCAAACAACTTTATCAGCAGCAGCCAGAGTCAGGCCTGAAAACGGGCAGCACTTTTAGTGTACTAGATACAGCCCACAATAGAACAGTGGATTCAGGGCGGAATAAATACGGCAAGGCGTGACGGCCTCTATTCACACGCCGCCGTCTGAAGCCTTTTGACGGTTTTCACACCAAATCTGTAGCCTCTTTTGTGAGATTTAAGGGCAGCTGGGCCGGTGGCTCGGAAAACTGCTCCAGGACTCGGTTGCGTAACGAGCTTCGCTTCGTGACTCACCCGTTCCGCAGCGTGTTCTCCGCTAACACACTCCAACTTAGTGCATTAGTGAAGGGAAATAATGGCCAGAGTCGTTTCAGAGCAACGCCGAGCATTCTTCTCCTCCACTGACGTAAAAATGAGGAGTGGACGGCGGGAGAAGGGCCGTGTTACCCTTGGTTACTGTGGTGTCCTTCTCTCTTCTTGATGTTGGTACTGGCAGCACTGTAAGGACAGATCTACGGCTTCTTCTGTAGAGCATCTTCAGGCTTTTACAAACCCAGAGCTAATCCAAACCTAAATCTGGTCCCCACGGTTTAACTCTGGTCCCCACGGTTTAACTCTGGTCCCACAGTTTAACTCTGGTCCCCACGGTTTAACTCTGGTCCCCTACTGTTTAACTCTGGTCCCCACGGTTTAACTCTGGTCCCCACAGTTTAACTCTGGTCCCCACGGTTTAACTCTGGTCCCACAGTTTAACTCTGGTCCCACAGTTTAACTCTGGTCCCCACGGTTTAACTCTGGTCCCCTACTGTTTAACTCTGGTCCCCACAGTTTAACTCTGGTCCCACAGTTTAACTCTGGTCCCCACGGTTTAACTCTGGTCCCCACGGTTTAACTCTGGTCCCCTACTGTTTAACTCTGGTCCCCTACTGTTTAACTCTGGTCCCACAGTTTAACTCTGGTCCCCACGGTTTAACTCTGGTCCCCTACTTTTTAACTCTGGTCTCCACGGTTTAACTCTGGTCCCCACAGTTTAACTCTGGTCCCACAGTTTAACTCTGGTCCCCACGGTTTAACTCTGGTCCCACAGTTTAACTCTGGTCCCCACGGTTTAACTCTGGTCCCCTACTTTTTAACTCTGGTCCCCACGGTTTAACTCTGGTCCCCACGGTTTAACTCTGGTCCCACAGTTTAACTCTGGTCCCCACGGTTTAACTCTGGTCCCCTACTTTTTAACTCTGGTCCCCACGGTTTAACTCTGGTCCCACAGTTTAACTCTGGTCCCCACGGTTTAACTCTGGTCCCCACGGTTTAACTGTGGTCCCCACAGTTTAACTCTGGTCCCACAGTTTAACTCTGGTCCCCACGGTTTAACTCTGGTCCCCACGGTTTAACTCTGGTCCCCACAGTTTAACTCTGGTCCCACAGTTTAACTCTGGTCCCCACGGTTTAACTCTGGTCCCACAGTTTAACTCTGATCCCCACAGTTTAACTCTGGTCCCCCCGTTGAACTCTGGTCCCCTACTGTTTCACTCTGGTCCCCACGGTTTAACTCTGGTCCCCACTATTTCACTCTGGTCCTCCCATTTAACTCTGGTCCCCACTGTTTCACTCAGGTCCTCCCATTTAACTCTGGTCCCCACGGTTTCACTCTGGTCCTCCCATTTAACTCTGGTCCCCACTGTTTCACTCTGGTCCTCCCATTTAACTCTGGTCCCCCCGTTGAACTCTGGTCCCCACGTTTTAACTCTGGTCCCCACTGTATAACTCTGGTCCCCACGGTTTAACTCTAGTCCCCACAGTTTAACTCTGGTTCCCACTATTTCACTCTGGTCCTCCCATTTAACTCTGGTCCCCACTGTTTCACTCTGGTCCTCCCATTTAACTCTGGTCCCCACTGTATAACTCTGGTCCCCACTATTTAACTCTAGTCCCCCTGTTTCACTCTGGTCCCCACGGTTTAACTCTGATCCCCACAGTTGAACTCTGGTCCCCACTATTTCACTTTGGTCCTCCCATTTAACTCTGGTCCCCACTGTTTCACTCTGGTCCTCCCATTTAACTCTGGTCCCCACAGTTTAACTCTGGTCCCCCCGTTGAACTCTGGTCCCCACTGTTTCACTCTGGTCCTCCCATTTAACTCTGGTCCCCACGGTTTAACTCTGGTCCCCCTGTTGAACTCTGGTCCCCACTGTTTCACTCTGGTCCTCCCATTTAACTCTGGTCCCCCCGTTGAACTCTGGTCCCCACGTTTTAACTCTGGTCCCCACTGTATAACTCTGGTCCCCACGGTTTAACTCTAGTCCCCACAGTTTAACTCTGGTTCCCACTATTTCACTCTGGTCCTCCCATTTAACTCTGGTCCCCACTGTTTCACTCTGGTCCTCCCATTTAACTCTGGTCCCCACTGTATAACTCTGGTCCCCACTATTTAACTCTAGTCCCCCTGTTTCACTCTGGTCCCCACGGTTTAACTCTGATCCCCACAGTTGAACTCTGGTCCCCACTATTTCACTTTGGTCCTCCCATTTAACTCTGGTCCCCACTGTTTCACTCTGGTCCTCCCATTTAACTCTGGTCCCCACAGTTTAACTCTGGTCCCCCCGTTGAACTCTGGTCCCCACTGTTTCACTCTGGTCCTCCCATTTAACTCTGGTCCCCACAGTTTAACTCTGGTCCCCCCGTTGAACTCTGGTCCCCACTGTTTCACTCTGGTCCTCCCATTTAACTCTGGTCCCCACAGTTTAACTCTGGTCCCCCCGTTGAACTCTGGTCCCCACTGTTTCACTCTGGTCCTCCCATTTAACTCTGGTCCCCCCATTGAACTCTGGTCCCCACTGTTTAACTCTGGTCCCCACTGTTTAACTCTGGTCCCCACTATTTAACTCTAGTCCCCCTGTTTCACTCTGGTCCCCACGGTTTAACTCTGGTCCCCACGGTTTAACTCTGGTCCCCACTATTTAACTCTAGTCCCCCTGTTTCACTCTGGTCCCCACGTTTTAACTCTGGTCCCCACGTTTTAACTCTGGTCCCCACGGTTTAACTCTGGTCCCCCTGTTTCACTCTGGTCCCCACAGTTTAACTCTGGTCCCCCTGTTTCACTCTGGTCCCCACAGTTTAACTCTGGTCCCCCTGTTTCACTCTGGTCCCCACAGTTTAACTCTGGTCCCCCTGTTTCACTCTGGTCCCTGTTTGAATGTTTAACTAAAGCCAGACTAATTGAAACGTTGAACTTTAAACACTTTAGTTGGAGCACACCATATTACTGCTAGATTCTCCAGACTGAGCTGCTGAGTGGACCCACCGGGTCGCTAATGCTTATTGCTAATCTGAAATATCCCTGCAAAAAGTGAAGCCCTGTCTTGTTTGCTTCAGAGAAGTTCCACCTTCATTACAGCAGACTCACAGTCCGTGTAATTACCCTGCACTCTGAGGTTTCCTCAGCACGTTCGGAGCGGTACGCAGCTGTGGAGGACGTTCAGGAGGCACGGCAGACGCATGTGGACAGTAGGTAGCTAAGTCTCAGTCAGGGGAGAATGACTGTGTGTACAGCTGCCTATACAGGCTGCAATTTGCGGAAAGTGCAGTATGCTGTGTTCCGGGGGGCTAAAGGACTCCGTAATTACACTCAACCCCTCCACTGGGGTGTAATTTAAACAGACAGATAAATACAAGAGATTCTCCATCCAGTCTGCAAACTGTTGAACTCAGGGTAGACGCTCTTATTTCACGAGTATGAATATTTTCTGAATTTAAATGAGTGTATATGAAGTCATTTTTGTAAGTTTGGATCATGCCATAAGCAAATGATAATGTGGGAGGAGACTGTACGAGGAGACGGAGCTCAGAGACCTTTGGGTTGGAGTTTAGATGGTTTCTCCTTGAGCTAGGAGGCCAGACCCCCCTCTGATATGAGATAAAGTGATGTGACGGGGTGGTGAAAGCTTTATTAAACTTTTGCATGACATGTAAATATATATATATATATATATATATATAGTTTATATAGTTGTGCTGCTCACATTCTCTGGGAGACCTGTGAATAAACCAACCGGCAGCAAGCTAACAAAAGCAGCAGCAGCATGGAGCTCCGGTTCCCCTTGAGAACCTCCACTGGAACTGTGTGAACCCACAAGCTGTATGAACTAATGCCTAACATTGAGCAGGTCCCCCTCGTGCATGAACTCCACAAGACCTCTGAAGGTATCCTGTGGGATTAGCTGCAGATCCTTTGAGTGCTGTAAGTTGTGAGGTGGGTGGGATCTCCATGAGCATCCATGACCCTTTTGCTGGTTCACCGATTGTCCTTTCTTGGAGCACTTTTGGTAGGTACTGACCACTGCATCTCAGGAACACCCCACAAGACCTGATTCCTGATGTTCTGGAGATGTTCTGACTCAGTCATTGTCTAGAACATCACAGTTTGGTTCTTATGAAAGTGTCTCAGATTCTTACACTTGTCCATTTTTCCTTCTTCATCACCTTCATCCCCTTTAAGAACTGATTGTTATGAATGTTATTCACTTCACTTGGCAGTGGTTTGATTTGTGCAGTCGCTACGTCACTGGGAGAACATGCAGCTGTGGTGGCTCTCACTGGATGTCGCTCATGAAGAATGGGATTTGTGGTCACACTGTTCCAAAGCTCTTTCAGTCAATAGCTGCCCAAAATGTGGCCCCCGGTGACCCAAAGACAGGCCATTAATGCAGCTATTTTTAGTTGCGGCTTGTTTTGCAGGCTTTCATTCTTCTTTTCAGTCAGTCAAATGCTGCTCAGTGGGGCTCAGGTCAGGTGCTTGACTCAACTGGTCAAGAACATTCCACTTTTGTCCTCGGAGAAACTCTACGCTTGCTTTTTGCAGCGTGGTCGGGATCTTGCTGGAGCTCTGGAACGCTGGTTGGATCTGAGCTGTGAAGACTCCATCTCCCTTCACTCCAGAAAGTGTCCCGCTGCTGCCGTCAGCGGTCACATCACCAATAAAGAAGAGTTAGACACAATACAAGCCCAAGGTGCTATTTCCAGAGTTTCCTCACATAATCGGCTGAGGAGCTAAAAATAACTCAGCAGGCGGTCAGCGAGAGGAAAGGAGATGAACCCAGCAGGGACACCGTTAACGTGTTAGCATGACGGCAGAACCTCATTATGACAAGGCTTCCTGTCGAGGATGGATCTACATATTAGGCAGCGAGTGAACGGTCAGGTCTTAAAGGTGATGAAGCAGGAAAAATGTACAAGCGTACGAATCCGAGACACTTTGGTCAAGAACATCTCCAGAACATCAGGCATCACGTCTTGTGGGGTGTTCCCGAGATGCAGTGGTCAGTACCTACCAAAAGTGGAGGACCGGTGAACCGGCGACGTTGAGGATCATGGAGGTCCCACTTACAACTTCTGCTGCTAACTTTGGTCTGAGTACCAGATACCACAGATACCACAGATACCACCGTCTTCAGTAGATCCACCCCTTGAGCCTCAGTAGATGCGTAGTGTTATTCACTTCACCGGTCAGGGGTACTAATGTTATGGCTGATGGGTGTGTGTATATACTGGTATTTGAAGTATTTTTTCTCTGGGTGTTTGAATCTGGAGATCTGACTTCTGAAGAAGGAGAAGGAGGCTTCTAAGAAGAATCAAGAGCCGTGCTGCCAAGGCCAGCGGCGCCGCGAGATCAGCGAGCACACACAGTCTGGCAGTTCGGCTTAGCAACAGGCTGCGTTCAAAGCCTTCCACACACAACCCACAGCGGAAATCACGAAAACCGTGTGTGTGTGTGTGTGTGTGTGTGTGTGTGTGGTCCTGATATATGAAGTGTGTGCACATGGTATTTATTTCATGCTACATATTTATGTCTTATAATAGCTAAAGCTGCTCTAGGTGTCTATCAAAGACGTTCTACAGGTTACCAGATACCAGATAAACATGGCTGAGCTTGCAGGTACGGCTAACTAGTGAGCCAAAGCTAACTTCAATGAAAGCTAAGAAGCAAGTGAAAACTAAACACTACCGAGCAACTAAACACTACCTAGTTAAATAGTTAAACAGTGAAAAAAGCTAACTAGTGAGTAAAAGTTAACCAGCGAGTAAAAGCTAGCTAGCAAAGGGACGCTAACGGTGTGAAAGCTAAATAGCTAGTTAACTGAAAGCTCTAGCAAATGAACATTAAGTGATTAAAACTGACTACAGAAACTTAAAGTTAAGAGAGTGAAAGCTAAGAAGCAAGTAAAAGCTAATTAGCAGGTAAATACTACATAAAGTGAAATTAAAAGCTAACTAGTGAGTAAAAGTTAACTAGCAAAGAAAAGTTAACGGGATGAAAGCTAAATAGCTAGTTAACTGTTTCGAAAATGAACATTACATTTTTGAAACTGACTACAGAAAAGGGAAGTTAACTAGAAAGTGAAAGCTAAAAACACGTAAAAGCTAACTAGCTATCATACTATCATAGCAAGTAAACACTACCTAGTTAAATAAGGAGTAAAACTTACTAGCAAATGAACATTAAGTGATTGAAACTGACTACAGAAAATAAACGCTAACCAGTGAGGGTAAGTTAACTAGCAGAGTTAAGTTAGCTGTTGAGTGAAAGCTAAGTAGTGAGTAAAATTGACTAACATATTAATGAAAGTTAACTAGTGATTAAAAGCTAAATAGCGAGTTAACTAGCATGTAAAGAAAATAAAATCTACTGTACGAGTTTACTTAAGACGTTCTACAGGTTTTTATGTGGCGGAGCAATAAAGCCGAGCATAAACAGATACCAGATAAACATGACTGAGCTAGTGAGCCAAAGCTAACTTGAGTAAAAGCTAAGAAGCAAGTGAAAACTAAACACTACCTAGTTAAATAGTTAAATAGTGAAAAAAGCTAACTAGTGAGTAAAAGTTAACCAGCGAGTAAAAGCTAGCTAGCAAAGGGAGGTTAATGGGGTGAAAGCTAAATAGCTAGTTAACTGAAAGCTAACTAGTGAGTGAAACTGACTAGCAAATGAACATTAAGTGATTAAAACTGACTACAGAAACTTAAAGTTAACTAGAGGGTGAAAGCTAAGAAGCAAGTACAAGCTAACTAGTATGTAAACACTACAAGTTAAATAGTTAAATAGTGAGTAAAACTTACTAGCAAGTGAAAGCAAAAGCTAACTAGCGAGTAAAACGGTGTGAAAGCTAAATAGCTAGTTAACTAAAAGCTAACTTGTGAGTGAAACTGACTAGCAAATGAACATTAAGTGATTGAAACTGACTACAGAAACTTAAAGCTAGCCAGTGAGGGTAAGTTAACTAGCAGAGTTAAGTTAGCTGTTGAGTAAAAGCTAAATAGTGAGTGAAACTGACTAACATATGAATGAAAGTAAAAGCTAAATAGCGAGTTAACTAGTATGTGAAGAAAATCAAATCTACTGTACGAGTTTATTAAAGACGTTCTACAGGTTTTTATGTGGCGGAGCAATAAAGCCGAGCATAAACAGATACCAGCTGAACATCTGAACAGCGACTCATTAATCATATCAATCAGTTTTATTTATCTGAATAAACCGAGGCCGGCGCTCCGCAGGAATAATGCCTGCACGTGTTCGCTGGTATCTCCTCTCAGCACCGCTCTCGGTCTCCGCGGCTGTCTGTCACCGCACAAAGCGCTTTCGCTTGAACGGCTGTCATTGTTTTACTGTACAGCTTTTAGAATTTCACTGAACCAATGAACCTTTTAATGCAAAACAGCTTCCAGCTCCTCATTTACAGCCGAGTTCTCGCCTCCATCGTCAACCTTTGTTTGGAAGCGTAAAGAACGTGACTTAATAAAGCTGACGATACAGTTTTAAACCAGTTCAGATTTTATTCAGGTCGTTTGGAAACATTATCATTAGGAGATGAAGCTCGCTAGCAAGATCAGCTGAGCCACGTATTCAGTCACTGTAGCTTTCACAACGAAAGCTAGGTAACCAGCAGTAACTAACAAACGAGCAAACGCTCACTAACACGTGGAAGCTAACTCGCGAATGTGTGGTTGGTGTGGCGCAGCAGATAAAACCACTAGCTGCCAGTGAGCTATTACACCCCCCATGTGGGAGACCAGGGTTCGATTCCCGGTCTGGGTGACTGTATGCTGCGCAACACCAATAAGAGTCCCTGGGCAAGACTCCTAACACTACATTGGCCCACCTCTGTAACACGAGTAACCTTGTAAGTCGCTCTGGATAAGAGCGTCAGCTAAATGCCATAAATGTAAATGTAATGTAGCGAATAAACACTAACTAGCACTTAAAAGTGTTAGGTTGAGCTAACTAACAAGTGAAAATTAACGAGTCAAAACTACTTAGCAGGTAAACACTAACTAGCAAATAAAAGTTAAACTAGTAAGTGAAAGCTAACTGGTGACAGAACGCTAACTAGAAAGTGTTGTTTGAGTGAATGTTTGAAAGCTAACTAGCCAAGTAAAGTTCATTAGTGAGTTAAAGCTAATTAGCAAATGAAAGTTAAATATCTAGTTAACTAGTAAGTGAAAGCTAAGTGGTGATAGAAAGCTGACTAGCTAAATATGCAAATGAACATTATGTGATTGAAACCGACTACAGAAAAAAAAGCTAACTAGTGAGTAAAACTTAACTAGTAAATGAAAGCTACGTGGCGATCCCTATTCTTTTGGCAGTACTTCTCTACAGGGACTAGATACATCTAGTCATCTGTGTGAGTAATAGGCGCAGCTTAAAGTAGCTGAATGCATTCATTCAAAAGGGGTGTCCACAAACATTTGGACATGTCGTGTACAGAGAGTTACTCCATAAAACTCTGTACGGTAGGTATGCTAATGAGCACATCTCGGCTCATCTCATGTCCCTTCCCTCAGCAGTGTGCGAAGTGGCCAGAGAACTGGACGAGGCCTCGTCTGGACGCCATGTGCTCTCCACAGATTCCGTGCTGACCCCGGACGCTCAGACGAGGACCTTGTTGTTTCGGACTGAGTTCCAGCACCCTGGACAGAAGCTGGCTTTTCTGGACTGGTGCCTGGACCCGCTACATCCGACTCATCTCTTGTAAGCAGTGCCAGGCTCGCTGGCGTCCGACTACAGAACATCGCCGTTTCTCACTGGACTGCCAGTCCAAACCAGTGGTTTCCTTTTTCAGACCAAACGCTGGCTGTGGTTTGTAGTGAATGAAATTCGCACCTGCCGAGCACAACAGAATCAGAAGGTGACTCAATGTTTCTAATTTGCATATCATTATAACCGCAGACAATTACAAAAGTACAAAAACCAAGCGGGACTAGGGTGGGGAGGTGGCGGGGGTGTATATCAGCGCAAAACACATTGGAGCTCTGCTGAAAGAGCTTAATCAGCTCTGATGGTGTTGCTTTATAGCAGGGACATGTACTGTGTGGGAAAAGCTGCAGAGCAAGCAGAAACCCGCCCTGTTAGCTCCACGTCCACCTGATCAGTCACTGGCCACCTGTACCGTAACTGTACAGGTAGCATAGCTCCCCGGCTCCGATACCCATCCCTGAGAGCGCGAGGCCAATTGAAATCAGAAATCAGGCAGTTTGTGCAGAGTTGCCTGTTTATTCGATGCTTTCATGGTAAAAGGACTCAGTGCTATTTGAGGCTGCAGTGTGTTTAACTCCAGGCTAAGGGTTTTCCCCAGGAGCAGATTAGCATTCACATTAGCATTTTAAAAACTTGTATAACAATACTTCAGCCTCAGGCTAAGCGCTCGTCTGCGTGCTCTGAAGCTCAGGGCAATACTGTTCCCACGTGAATTGTTGCCACACTTGTTTAAGTTTAGTCATAAGAAACACACAAACAAACAAACATGCACAGTAACGTTGTTTACCAGTTTGGCTTTAGCTCTGAAAAGCATTTGAGCAATATTAATAATGTTTATATGCCTGCAGTCTACTGGGAGTAATAAAAATGTAAACTTCGTAACGGTAACAGTGTGTGAAACTATCTCCACCATGTTTGGAGGCTGTACTTTACCCTGGCTGGCTCTTACTGTGAGCTGTTGATGAAACTACCTCCACCAAGTTTGGAGGCTGTACTTTATCCTGGCTAGCTCTTACTGTGAGCTGTTAATGAAACTACCTCCACCATGCTTGGAGGCTATACTTTAGCCTGGCTGGCTCTTACTGTGAGCTGTTGATGAAACTACCTCCACCATGTTTGGAGGCTATACTTTAGCCTGGCTGGCTCTCTCTGTGAGTTGCTGATGAAATTACCTCCACCATGTTTGGAGGCTGTGCTTTAAGCCTGGCTAACTCTCACTGTGAGTTGCTGATGAAACTACCTCACTACCTCCACCATGTTTGCAGTCTGTGCTTTAAGCCTGGCTAGCTCTCACTGTGAGCTGAATTTGATCTGCTTCTAAACGGTGCTCTATTACGCCACCAAGAGGGAGACTCAACCAATATAGGAGTCAAATCTGACTTCTTCACTCAGTAATAACATCTGATTCAGATGTAAGGCCTTGCAGAATGGAGTACCACAGTCTTTCTTCACCACAAACACACACATTACAGGTCTGCAGACGGAACCAGAGGTGGGCAGCAAAGCAGTGGGAGCCTGGCTGTCGGAGCATGTCGAAAACAGGTGGCCGTACTGACATACACTCCACTGCTGACAAGCCTACGCACATGCCAGGGCCTCCTGCTGTCCAGAACTGTATTTCTGTTGGGAGGCGAAATCCACAGGCCTTTTGATGCCATTCTGAAGCTGAGAGGACGTGGGCCCAACTGCTAAGGCTCACACATCTCTGAGGTCTCTGAGGTCTGAGCAGGGAGTCCTCTGTCTACTCATATCGATGACACTCCTGGTGATGTGAAGATCCCTCTGACTAGAAATTGCAGCGTCTTCAGGGACAGAGGGTATTCTAAGCTCTAAAGGCATTCCCACACTCGTCTCAAATGGTTAAGGCTCATTTGGAGGAGAAGGTCATTATCTCAGGATGGTTCTTAACCCCCCACCCCTCCCCACAAACAATTTTCATGTTGGCATCCCCGCAGGAAATTTGAAAGCCTAGGCTTCTCGCCTGCTATGTCACTGATACGTCATAGTATCCTTATAAATTATAGTATCCTTCTGAACCCTCAGTTTATACAATGCAAGGGGGGAAGGAATTGGAAAAAAATAACAGCAGCACGAAAATGTTGGAAAACGAAACTGAGCAGAGTTTGTTAAAATGTTCATTTTTATAATTGGAATGCAATGAAAAAACACACAACTTTACAGACTCAATTACAAGAGGTGGGAGCTTTCAGACGATGTCACCAAACAACCTGGTGGACTCGTTCCTTTGGTAGACCATCAACACTCAGTCACTAAGCTTCTGGAGATCCACCACACTGCAGAAGAACTGAATGAAGAAGGCCTTATCTGAAACACTAATGAAGAGCTCCTGGAACATCTAAACATTAGCTGGTAGTTGTGTTACCTTGGGCGCTCCAGCTCTTCAACCTTACGCATTTTAAACCTCAAGGTTGCCAGCGTCCATCTGCCAGCTTGTGCTCCTGGCATTGATGTTGGGTGGCATATGAAAAGCCCTGACACCAAAATTGTGGACATTATATTCAGAGTGATGGAATGATTGGGGCTTTATCCATCACAGCGACGGACATGCTGGGTGGCACTGCTCAAAAACATCAGAATGGAAATTACAGTGTGGGAGTCTGTGCAGACGTGTTCAATTACAAAGAAATTATATTCGCTCTTTCTTACATGTAGATGAGAGCTAGGCAATTAAGCTGTTTGTAGACCTGGTGTGATACAGGCAATGCAGTAATACTTACAGTAATATTACAGATACATGCCATTTGTCACATAATTACAGAAAACACAAGATATAATTTTAAGATCAAGATGATCAGCCTGGAGTGGTTCTCAAGGGGGTCCATATTTTGCTCCATCCATGTGTGTTATCTGCTCTTTTAATTGAGTTAGACTGGGATACAGTACCGTACTTTCACTATAGTACAGTTTCAGCTCTTTAATTGAGTTAGATTGGGATACAGTACCATACTTTCACAATAGTACAGTTTCAGCTCTTTAATTGAGTTAGATTGGGATACAGTACCATACTTTCACAATAGTACAGTTTCAGCTCTTTAATTGAGTTAGATTGGGATACAGTACCGTACTTTCACTATAGTACAGTTTCAGCTCTTTAATTGAGTTAGATTGGGATACAGTACCATACTTTCACAATAGTACAGTTTCAGCTCTTTAATTGAGTTAGATTGGGGTACAGTACCATACTTTCACTATAGTACAGTTTCAGCTCTTTAATTGAGTTAGATTGGGATACAGTACCATACTTTCACTATAGTACAGTTTCAGCTCTTTAATTGAGTTAGATTGGGATACAGTACCATGCTTTCACTATAGTACAGTTTCAGCTCTTTAATTGAGTTAGATTGGGATACAGTACCATACTTTCACTATAGTACAGTTTCAGCTCTTTAATTGAGTTAGATTGGGATACAGTACCATACTTTCACTATAGTACAGTTTCAGCTCTTTAATTGAGTTAGATTGGGGTACAGTACCATACTTTCACTATAGTACAGTTTCAGCTCTTTAATTGAGTTAGATTGGGGTACAGTACCATACTTTCACTATAGTACAGTTTCAGCTCTTTAATTGAGTTAGATTGGGGTACAGTACCATACTGTCACTATAGTACAGTTTCAGCTCTTTAATTGAGTTAGATTGGGATACAGTACCGTACTTTCACTATAGTACAGTTTCAGCTCTTTTAATTGATTAAGGAGGACCAACACTTTCAACCGAGACACAACCGAACCGAGACACATTAGATGAGCTCATGAACAATCAGTAATCCGCAGTGAGAGTGAAATCATTACGCTATCTGTTTACAGAGCAGCACCAGTGGTTCTTATTTTAGCTGTCTGGAGGTCTGCCTGTGTGAACCTTTGCAGATTAGATGGCCGCAGGTCGGTCAATGTTAATGGCGTTTAGTGAATTTATTAGGCAAACCATCGCGGCTAATATAGACGTCACACTGCACTTTCAGACCAGTGGGGAGTAACTGGACACGCCTCTCACTTTCGCTTTTGTTCACATTACTTTTTGTCATTCTGTATGTGTGTGTGTGTGTGTGTGTGTGTGTGTGTGTGTGTTCCTGCACTACTATCTCTATGAGGACTAAATGTCATCACACTGACAGGACAACATGAACAGGGAACCCAGTTGGGGAACATTTTTGGTTCTCCATGTACACACTGTGTTGGTTCTTGAGGTTAAGGTTAGGGTTAATATTAGGGTGAGGTTTAGGTTTGAGTTCATCTCAGGGTTAGGTTTAGGTGTAGGTTACTGGGGTTACATTTAGGGTTAGGTTTAAGTGATTGAGATTAAGGTTAGGTTTAGGTGTAGGTTACTGGGGTTAGGTTTAGGGTTAGGTTTAGGGGTAAATTACTGAGATTAAGTTTAGGGTTAGGCTTAGATGACAAATTAAGTTTAGGATTAGGTTTAGGGGTAAGTTACTTAGATTAAGTTTAGGGTTAGGTGTAGATGACTTAGATTAAGTTTAGGGTTAGGTTTAGATGACTTAGATTAAGTTTAGGGTTAGGTTTAGGTTACTGAGATTAAGTTTAGGTTTAGGTTTAGGTTACTGAGGTTAAGTTAAGAGTTAAGTAGGTGTAGGGTCCTGAGGTCAGGATTAATTTTAGGGTCAGGGTTAGGTTTAGGTTTGAGTTAAGGATAGGCTCAGGTGTAGGGTTGGGCTTAGCTTTGGGAGTAGTTTACTAAGGTAAAGGTTTATGGTTAGGTTAAGGGTTAAGATTAGGATTAGTAAAGTTAGGGTTAAGTTTAGGTGTTGCATTGCTGACACAAAAATCAACAGTGGTCCTCACTAACACAGTAAAACAAACGTGTGTGTGAGTGTGAGTGTGTGTGTGAGTGATGCAGTAACACACTGAAATGAACAGGACATGACTGAAGCGCTCTTGAGCAAGGCACCTAACCCCCAGCTGCCCCCCGGGCACAGCAGCTAGGCCTGCCCACCACTCCGGGCACATGTCCTCGTTGCCCCTGTAATGTGTGTGTGTTTACCAGTGTGTGTTCACTGCACAGATGGGTTAACGATGAGGTTTATTTACACATTCCGATGTCTGCAACATGAGCGCTGATCGGGTGGTTATTCTTCCGATTGGGAGCCGTAGGTGGTGTTTTTCTGAGTTCAGCGTTATTTCCCAATTCCCCCAATCCCCCTCTAAACAGCCCCACTTTATCCATGAAAGCCCCCTGATAAGCCAAAGAGAATAATGATGCAAATATAATCAGCTCAAATACCAAATCAGCTCTGCCTGTGTGTGTGTGTGTGTGTGTGTGTGTGTTTAGAAAAACAGCACAAAGGCAAGATTTGCATTATAGAGAGAGTTCAGACTGTACCAGAAAACTCTGCTCTCTCTCTCGGGGCGAGTCGGTTTCTTTAGAACCACGCCAGACCGCTGATGGTCAGGGGCGGAAAATACCAGAGTATTATTAATGCTAAATACTTGTACTTTTACTCAATTACAATTCCATCTGAAGTTCTGGACAGTTTATAAAGTAGAAACGTTGGTAAAACAAGGTGGGTGTTTCTAATAAAATGGCCAGTGAGTTGGAAGTGCAAGGTAGGTGTTTCCAATAAAGTGGCTAGTGAATGGGAGCATATGTTGGGGTTTCTAATAAAGTGGCCAGTGAATGGGAGCATATGTTGGGGTTTCTAATAAAGTGGCCAGTGAATGGGAGCATATGTTGGAGTTTCTAATAAAGTGGCCAGTGAGTTGGTAACGCAAGGTGGGTGTTTCCAATAAAGTGGCCAGTGAGTTGAAAGCGCAAGGTATGTGTTTCCAATAAAGTGGCCATTGAGTTGGAAGCGCAAGGTATGTGTTTCCAATAAAGTGGCCATTGAGTTGGAAGCGCAAGGTATGTGTTTCCAATAAAGTGGCCAGTGAGTTGGAAGCGCAAGGTAGGTTTTTCCAATAAAGTGGCCAGTGAGTTGGAAGCGCAAGGTAGGTGTTTCCAGTAAAGTGACCAGAGTTTTTTTTCCAGTTTTTAAAGCAGTAACATGAGAGAACTGGTATTTTTTGCTCCTGAGCTCCCCCTGCAGTTGCAGAGTGTAATACACTTTTACTACACTCCTGTAAATACAAATCACTTTGGGTTTTGAGTGCCCCTTATGGGCAGCTAGCTGTACACGTGCATTTCTGGACAGTGTGAGAGCTGCAGAAGCTTGATCTGAAGGTGGAGCAGCATGTGGGCTGAGGTGGTAGAGTAATACTACAGGATTTTACACTAATATGACTCTATGGGTTCTGCAGCGTTACACAGCAGTTCTGGAGAGAGGTTCTCCTCCTGCAGCTCCACCACCAAAGCTCCATAGTGCAGTAGCAGCAGCAGCGCTCCGGCCCGGAGTGGGAATGACGGAGACGCCCTTCTCCCTGTTCAGTTCAGTCAGTAGAGCATCAGCATGATCCTGAATGTTGCTTAAAATCTTTAATTTTTCTCATAAAGTAGTTCTTTCTAAACTTCTTCCACGCCTGACTGATGCTGAAGAAGTTCCTGTTAAGCTGCAGCTCACACTCTGCTCGTATTCCTGTCATCCTCGACTTTTACACTCTTTCTATTTCCACTCCGCCTCTGCCTCCCTGCCGTCACTCTCCTACTGGATGTGTTATCTCTGCTCTTTTCAGTCGGATCGCTGGATGGAATACGATGAAGGTGTTGATTACTCCATAGATCTTCTCCATCCTGAGTGTATCCTAACCTGCACTAATCTTAGCACGCACGTCATCTGTAAAACAGCCAGAACCATCGCTCAGGCCGCCCGCTATATTTGGAGGCAGAAGAATAGTGCCTGGAGCGCTAACATTTTATTATTTATTGAGGCTCATCCATAAAGCCGCCATAAATCAGGCATATCAGCGTTCCAGACAGAGTGAAGATCTGAAGTTCTGGGCTGCCAACTGGGCTGCAAGTAGAAACGTGGGTAAAACAAGGTGGGAGTTTCTAATAAAGTGGCCAGTGAGTTGGAAGCACAAGGTAGGTGTTTCCAATAAAGTGGCCTTCTGCGTCATTCACAGTCAGTGCAGTCAATGATTGCTGCAGTGGGTCATCATTGGGCCATTAGCCCAGTGCTACCCCACTTCATCAGGAATAAGACCCCTATCAGGAACGCTGTTCTCCTGAGTCTGTTTTCACATATATAAACCCCACCCATCCAGTCTACAGCAGCTTAGCCCCACCCATTCAGCCTTCAGCATCTTAGCCCCACCCATCCAGTCTACAGCAGCTTAGCCCCACCCATTCAGCCTTCAGCATCTTAGCCCCACCCATCCAGTCTACAGCAGCTTAGCCCCACCCATCCAGTCTACAGCAGCTTAGCCCCACCCATTCAGCCTTCAGCATCTTAGCCCCACCCATCCAGTCTACAGCAGCTTAGCTCCTCCCATTCAGCCTTCAGCATCTTAGCCCCACCCATCCAGTCTACAGCAGCTTATTCCCACCCATCCAGTCTACAGCAGCTTATCCCCACCCATCCAGCCTATAGCTGCTTAGCCCCACCCATCCAGTCTACAGCAGCTTATCCCCACCCATCAAGCCTACAGCAGCTTAGCCCCACCCATCCAGTCTACAGCAGCTTATCCCCACCCATCCAGCCTACAGCTGCTTAGCCCCACCCATCCAGTCTACAGCAGCTTAGCCCCACCCATCCAGTCTACAGCAGTTTAGCCCCTCCTATTCAGCCTTCAGCATCTTAGCTCCATCTATTCCTCCTCTAGCAGTTTAGCCCCACCCATCCAGCCTTCGAACGAGGGTGAGGTTTCTAATAAAGTGGCCAGCAGAACAGTGGGACTAGCTTTGTAGAGCGTGTTCATTCAGTCCTCCTTCCCGGCTCTCTGCATTGCTTCTGTGATCCCTGCTGGCTCGCCACGTGCCTTCATCCCCCTCCGTCTCCTTCCCTCTCCATCCTCCCAGTAGGACAGTTACTGGCCTTCACAGTCTCCCACTTATCTTCTCAGGTGCCACGTGTTGCCGTGGTTATAAGCTGGGATTGATTGAAAAGGAACAATTTGATTATTGGGTACCCATCTCACTGTCCCCCGACTAAACCTGCTGTTTGCACCTAGCCCTCACCATGGCAACGTGGCGCGCTGGCTGGGCGGTGAACGCCGTGTCTGACGGTGGTGATGTTGGCTGAGCTCTGATCAGAGAAGCTTCTCTCAGGAAATGAACCCCTTCGTGAAATATTGACTTTCCAGCTTAGAGCAGAGGTATCGCCTGCGGATGCCAGGAGGGAGCAGCTTTAGCCAAGCAGAGAGCTACACTGGGGCAGTTTAGCCACTGACATGCTAGTTTAGCCACAAAATGTACCCCTTCCCCGACTTTAACTCATTTAACTCATTAAAACATCTGCTCAATTAGCCAAGACACTCCGGTGTCAGGATTGTGCCTCTTTAGTTTGCTAACAAGTAATTAATGGAAGCTTACATTCTCTGATTAGCATGGTGCTAACTGCATGTTGCATGCTAAGTTGGATGAGTTGCACATATCAGAGCTTTCGATCAACACCATTGCCCATACTGGGTGTGGCATTCGGTTGTTTGCTCTTGAAAACTAAAGATAGGGGGCACCATACGCTTTTTTGACAAAAGTATTGGGACACCTGCTTATTTACTGTTTCTTCTGAAATCAAAAGAGCTGATCCTGCTTCTGTTGGAGTAACTGTATACAAGCGATACCGATTGATGACGATGCATTATGCGGTATTTTGCACATCCAAACACCATGGAAACACATCCGAGTAGGAAATCCCACTTGTGGGGGTGTTCCAACTCGGATGATCTGACTTCTCAGTTCCAATGTCCCCCAATATTTCAGGAAGAAAGGTGGGTGGAGTCTGTGAGTGGTGGGAATTAGCCTGTTAGCTTAATCCACAGGCAATTTCTTTGATCATTATTATAGTCGACCAGTCTCATCCCATTCATTCTTACCACTATGAGATCTGTGTGTGTGTGTGTGTGTGTGTGTGTGTGTGTGTGAGACCCATTGGACTGATAGGAGTGACTCTGAAATATGCTTGCGCTAGCATGTACAGTATCTGTTTGTGTGTATGTGTGTGTGTGTTTGTGTGTGTGTGTAAATATGATATACACACCATCTGACAGGCACGACACAAACTCATTAAGACATGGCTCCAGGAAATAAACACACAGTCACACACTGTATCATACCCATGCTCACACACACATTCACACACACCCGTTAGTTTTAATAACTGATGAGGATTTGGGCTCATTTAATAATAATAAAATACTCATTATGTATTAAATATCTATATGTAATTATATATAATATATATGAGACATAATATAATATATAAATTAATTATGTCCCCTTTGTCCCACCACAACAGCTCTGGCCCGTTGAGGCATGGGCTTCACAAGACCTCTGAAGCTGTCCAGCTGGGGTATCCGGCACCAGGACTAGCATCAGCAGCAGATCCTCCATGGAACCTCTATGAGCATCAGTGAGCCTTGGGCACCCCCATGACCCTGTCGTCGGTTCACTGTTTGCAGGACACCTCCTGAGGTCTTGTGGAGTCTGAGCCTCGACGGGTCAGAGCTGCTGTGGTGGCGCGAGGGGGACTGACTCAATAGTAGGCAGTGGTACTAATGTTTTGGCTGATCAGTGTATAGCTCATGAATTATTCATATCTGATCTGTCAAACATTCAGAGACATTAACCCACACTCTCCTCTCTGACGTACTGATCTAATTAGTACTAATCAAATCACACCCCCCCACACACACACAGACACACACACACACACACACACACACACCTCTCTCTACTCTCGCTCCTTTCACTCTATCTCGCCCAAACACTCGCGGCGGCGCAGGAGCTGATGGCAGTGTGTTTGCAGGGTTTGGGGGGAAATGTGATTTACTATCGCTTTAAATTTCTTTTAGAGAGAGAGAGAGAGAGAGAGAGCAGTGCTGGGGTGTGTGAGAGGTGAGCGTGGTGAGTACTCTACTGCACGTGTGTGTGTGTGTGTGTGTGTGTGTGTGTGGTTCATCAGAAAGGCTTAATCTGCAGATCCGACAGTGAAGACGCCTTCACAGTAAGTTTCCTCCAACTGTCTCTGTTGCTGTGAAAGAGAGAGAGTGTGTGTGTGTGTGTGTGTGTGTTCATCAATATGTATTGAATTGCTGGTCATTGGTCAGTAAACAGAACCCAAGTGTGTGTAAGTGTGTGTATTTGTCCCTCTGTAGGGTCCAAATCCCCCCAGGATGATGAAATCCTCAGCATGTCGGAGTCTTGGGGACGTTCACCTGCCTCTCCTCAAGGTTAAGAGTTAACCTTCAGACTTATCAGAACATTAGGACCACCTACCTAATAGTGGGAATAACCACCCCTGGCTCGGATGGACTGACTGTATTAGGGTGATGGAAGGTGGTCGTTATAGAGGTGGAGCGTCGACTGCTCTGTACCACTTGCGTCACAAGTCGTCATCCTTCTCTGGCATCACTGGCCTGTGGGGCACCGCTGTTACGCTGTAGGGACCCTCTCGTTGTGTGAGAAGTCCATTCCCAGTACACCCTCACTACGCCGGCATCCCACAAAGTTGGCGGTTTCCAAGATGCTACCATCATTCGACGGGTACCCTATCATCATCATGCTCTTTTGGATATCAGTCCAATCGCGTCCTTTGCTCATGACGATTGCTCTGCACTCTGCTACAGCTGACTGGTCTTCTGATGCTGAGTGACGAAGGGGTGAGGGAGGACCATCCTACCCTCCCAGAGAGATCGAGAACAGTTATGCTCTCTTGGACTCCCTGACACTGACGGGTGGCTGTGGCATCATTTGGACTGGAACTCGCAATTTCCTGATAATAGGATCTGTTGGATCACTCAGGAGCAGTGCCAGAAAACTGACAATTTGGGAGCACCAAAGAAGGTCTAGAAGGAGAAGAGGTCTCACCATGGTTCTACCCTAAGGGTGAACCCATTGTCCGGGGTTGCTCTCACACTTGCACCGAGGTGCTGAGCCTGAACTTTGGATCAGTTCTCGTGGAGGATTGTTTTTACACCGGATCGATTGCAAGTTCTACACAATACGCAAAAGTGATAAGTGCTTACTGGAGGTGTGTCAGGTTCTTGTCCAGAAACCTAGAACAAGAAACAAGAAGTAACATGAGAAAATGAACCAATCAGATAGCTTTCAAATATGCTGTGAACCACACAAGGACTTGCGTGAAGGACAACCCTGGACCATATTCCGAAGGACCAGGGATCAGTCCTCTGGACCACACTTGGGTCTCCGTCAAACGCTCCGAACTCTCGAGGCAAACCGGTCAAGTTTCGGAACAAAGCTTAAGAGTGAGAACATCTCAGGAGGCATTGAGTGTGGTTCCTATCAGCGCTGCTGTGATGAGCGATTCGGGCAAAACCACCCGGAACGAGCGTGTTTAGATCCAAACTCTTCAGATCATTCAGGGATCTGGACAAAAACTGGTGGAATTCCCCTTTAAGGTCATTGATGGGTGGAGCACAGCAGCATTTACATAGATACAGAAGACCCATGGAAACGGCACACATACAAACACACACACACACACACACACACACACACACATAAACACTCATACATGCTAGTGTGTGTGGGAGGGGGTGTGTCACTCCTGACCCCATTATTTCATCTTTGCAATCTTCAACTCAGGTGCAAGGGAACCAGTGGACACCTGAGGAGCTCCAACTCCTTGCCTGACTCTCTCTCTCTCTCTCTCTCTCTCTGTCTCTCTCTCCTCCCTCCGCCTCTCGCTCTCTCTCCCTCAGCACGGCTGGATTAGGCAGAGTGATCAAAGGCTTGCAGAAGAGCAGACGCGCTCTGAGATGGAACCCCTGAGAGGACCAGAAAGAGAGGGAGAAATACTAAACTCCACTTCCACCTTCTCGCACTCTCCCAACCAAGAGGAAAGCAAATTCTATCGCACTCTTTCATCCTTTCGCGCAGCTTTCTCGGGAATACCTGCATAACGAGGGCAGCATCTCTCTCTCTCTGTGTGTGAGTGTGTTGGAGAGCGAGCACGTGCTCCAGCTGTGTGGTTTCCAGGAACGCTGTACGTAGTTGTTGTGGAGGAGCGAGTGGAAGAGGACCATGCTGGAACTTGCAGGATTGCTGAGACGGACACTGCGCCCTGACGGGCTGTCCGTCTCCATCAGGTAACACACCTGCGGGGGCTCTAAAGGGGGTGAGACCACCAGCTGGGACCATGAGCTTGTATAGGAATGCCTCCGAGCTTGTCTTGGAGACCATCTCCTCCTCCATGGCGCTCATACCCTTTGATCTGGAGTCGACTCTGGGCACCGTAGTCCACAACGGGTCACTTGGTTGCAACCAAAGTGGGATTAGCTCGGAACCGTCACCGTTTGGCAACCTGTCAGCCAGCACTGATGCAGGTTCCGGAAGGGTGGCCGGACGGTGCGTGGGTCAGGTGGCGGAAGTCGGGCAGAAGAACTGGGCGGCACTTCTGATTCTGGCCGTGGTGGTGCTCACTGTCACTGGGAACATCCTGGTCATCATGGCAGTCAGCCTGGAGAGGAAGCTGCAGAACGCCACCAACTACTTCCTCATGTCGCTGGCTGTAGCGGACATGCTGCTGGGCCTCCTGGTCATGCCTGTCTCTATGGTGACAATCTTGTACGGTATGTTGAATGTAGTGAATTTTGACCATCATTGTTGTGAAGTGCTATTTTGTACACTTACTGGCCAACGTTTAGCACCTATTCTCACTGGCCACTTTATTAGAAACCCCTACCCTGTGCTTCCACTCACTGGCCACTTTATTAGAAACCCCTACCTTGTGCTTCCACTCACTGGCCACTTTATTAGAAACCCCTACCTTGTGCTTCCACTCACTGGCGGCTCAGCGGTTAGAGCGCCAGGATATCGATAAGGGTTGTGGGTTCGATTCCCGGGCTCGGCAAGCTGCCACTGTTGGGCCCTTGAGCAAGGCACTTTACCCTCTCTGCTGCCTGGGCGCTGGAGTTGGCTGCCCCCCGCTCTGGGTGTGTGTGTGTGTGTGTACTCACTGCCCCTAACACATGTGTGTGTGTGTGTGTGTGTGTGTGTGAGTGTGTGTTCACTACCAGATGGGTTAAATGCGGAGGACACATTTCGCTGTACACTGTACAGTGACAAATACGTGCACCTTTATCCTTTATCCACTTTATTAGAAACCCCTACCTTGTGCTTCCACTACTGGCCACTTTATTAGAAACCCCTACCTCGTGCTTCCACTCACTGGCCACTTTATTAGAAACCCCTACCTCGTGCTTCCACTCACTGGCCACTTTATTAGAAACCCCTACCTCGTGCTTCCACTCACTGGCCACTTTATTAGAAACACCTACCTTGTGCTTCCACTCACTGGCCACTTTATTAGAAACACCTACCTTGTGTTTCCACTCACTGGCCACTTTATTAGAAACACCTACCTCGTGCTTCCACTCACTGGCCACTTTATTAGAAACCCCTACCTGGTGCTTCCACTCACTGGCCACTTTATTAGAAACACCTACCTTGAGCTTCCACTCACTGGCCACTTTATTAGAAACCCCTACCTCGTGCCTCCACTCACTGGCCACTTTATTAGAAACACCTACCTTGTGTTTCCACTCACGGGCCACTTTATTAGAAACCCCTACCTTGTGCTTCCACTCACTGGCCACTTTATTAGAAACCCCTACCTTGTGCTTCCACTCACTGGCCACTTTATTAGAAACCCCTACCTTGTGCTTCCACTCACTGGCCACTTTATTAGAAACCCCTACCTTGTGCTTCCACTCACTGGCCACTTTATTAGAAACCCCTACCTTGTGCTTTCACTCACTGGCCACTTTATTAGAAACCCCTACCTTGTGCCTCCACTCACTGGCCACTTCATTAGAAACCCCTACCTTGTGCCTCCACTCACTGGCCACTTTATTAGAAACACTAACCTTGTGCTTTCTCACTGGCCACTTTATTAGAAACCCCTACCTCGTGCCTCCACTCCCTGGTTCAGTATGATGTGCTTGTGGTCTTCTGTGTGGTTCTGTAAAATCACTGGGTTTCATTTAGATTCAGTTGCTGCCGCTTCATAGAAAGGGAGAATTCCAGATGTGATGAAGACAGCTCTGTTTTATTAGTCCCGTGTGTGAAGCAAATGTCTGCTATCTAACATTTTTACAGTTGGTGTCAGTAAATGTTTGACAACTTTCACCGCAGCTCGTCTGGATCGCTCTAGCAGGATGATTTGTTTGGGTTCGCCTGGCTGGAGTGTTGACCGCTGGTGAGGTTTATCGTTATAGATGATTGGTCTGTTGTTTTGTGGGTTTAGTGTTTAGTCAGTGTCTTTAGGATGGAGGTCATAGTGTTTGGTGGTGAGGCCATAATGTCTGGAGGTTTTTAGGAGAAAGCCATGGTGTTTGGAATTCAGGTCATAGTGTTTGGTGGTGAGCCTTGGTGATTGGTGATTAATCTGTAGTTTATTAAGTTGCAGTATTGGTGGTCATGGTTGAGGTGAAGGTGTGCTGTCTGAAGGTAAAGCAGCTGTTTGGAGATATAGTTGCAGTGTTTACAGGCAAGGTTCTGGTCATGTTCTGGCATTTTAAGGTAAGCCTAAGGGGTGTGGAGGGAATGTGATATCAAAAGTATAGAAGGTGTTTGGAGGTAAAGTTATGTCAGCATGGGCTGGAATCTCAGCTACTCTACAGGCACATTTTTGTTCCCCAAGTTACAAAGAATATAATTCTACAGTCAGCTGGAAATATCTACCGTTTCTCTCTCAGGAGAAAGAGGCATATTTGCACCGTTAACTAAAGGTACTGAAGACGTATCCTTGAGAGTTCTGCCACAGGTTGTTTACCTCTCTCTTTCTCTCTGAAAATATTTGTCCTTAATGATCTGATCTCCTAGACAACCATGAGATCAGATGAAAAGACAAAGTAGACTTTTAGAGAGCTTAGCTCTCCTGCTGCTCAGATGTTTCTCCAGAGCGAAGAAGCCCAGCACACACGTCTCCTCTCCACATTGAGGAGAGGTAAAGTCACGAATCGCTCTCAGATTTGCCAAGAAAATGCTGCTTATATTTATCAGCACTTTTGTCTACCTGGACCAGAAGCATCTCCTGTCTCGATTCTGGGCACAGTCTTAAAAAAGGGTTCTTCAGTAGTTCTGTAGCAAAGGAAATGATTCTATATGGAACCATGACTAGGATGCCTTAATGGCTGGAAGAGTTCTTGTAGATGGTTCTTTTTGGATTGGTTCTACAGAACACCCAAAAGAGTGTCACTATCATCCAGGGCACTTTTGGAACTTTCAGGGAGTCACCATGAAGTCATCTGACCATTCTGACCCATTCTCGCTGCAGTGCTGAGAGGAGTGTAGGGTTCTACTATTCCAGTCCTAAAGGTTCTGTTCAGTTTCCTGCAAAGTTCAGAAGTTCAGAGATGGTCCTGCTCAACCCTGAGACCCCTCACACCTGATTGACAGTTACCTGTGAGTCCTCAGGTTAGGACGCTGACCTGGCCCGAGGAACCTTTGTTCTACAGGATGTGTAGACTAAATACCTCACATTACTCAGTGTGGCGAGTGTGTTCACACAGTGTGTGTGTGTTTGTGTGTATGTAAGGAACTCACTCGCCGATTCTGTTTGTGTCAGTGCCCCCTGCTGTCTCCAACTGTCCATGCTAGCATTTTTCTTTTTCTTGTTTCCAGAGAGAACCTCGTCTCATCTCTCATCGTCTCCACATGCCTGCCTGCCTTTTCTTAAAGGCTGCCTCTTTTTATTGGAACCCATCTGTGTATCTCAGTGTGTGAGTGTGCACTTAACGAGCCATCCATCCATCTGCCCTTCTAGCCATGCTTCTATTTGTCCATCAGTCTCTCTCTCCCTCTCTCTCTCTCTCTCTCTCTCTCTCTCTCTCTCGGATGCCTCTCTCAGGAATATCATTCTTTGGATGTCAGATTGTTTCTATATACATCCTCACCTTAGAGCTGCAACCTCATTAACATCATAATGTGAATGTGTGTGAGTGTGTGTGTGTGTTTGGCAGTAAAATGTCAGCCAGCTTATTAAATACATCCCTTTAACTGTCAGACACAAAAGGACAAAAGAAATATGATGGTGGAAAGTAGCGCTAATGGAAAATCCTTATTGAATGATTTTGTCTTTTTTCAGACTTGGAGCTCATGGGCATTTTTCTGATGACGTTTTCTGAGCCGAATCTGTTTAATAAGTCGAACATGCAATCACGCGATTCACTGATTTATAGATCACCTTTATTGTCCTGTATGGAACGGTTAGGAGTCAGTTCCAAACTCTTTAAGCCATTTTAGATGGATCTCTATAGAACCATTACTAAAGAACGGAGAAAGAAAAGAATAGGCCTGCAATGGTCCTGGCCATGGGTAGAGCCTCGGGTTATTAAGCCTGGGGTTGTGGGTTCAGTAGCTACGGCTGCTGAGCTGCCACCGTTGGGCCCTTGAGAAAACCTGTGACCTTCTCTGAGTATGAATATCTGGACACACCTATTAATCACTGAATTCAGGTGTCTGATTCCGTCCTGTTCAGCCACAGGTGTATAAAATCCAGCCCTTAGCCCTGCAGTCGGCCTTTCTTCCACACATCAGTGAAAGAACGGGAGGTTCTGAAGAGCTCACTGAACTCCAGCGTGGTTCTGTATGTAATAGGAGACACCGCTGCACCAACAACTACAAGTCAGCTGGTGAAATTTCCTCCCTCCTAGATCTTCCTCCATCAGCTGTGAGTGGTGTTATTATTGAACAGTGGAAGAGTTTAGGAGGAACAGCTCACAGAGAGCAGCTCAGCCACC
Source organism: Salminus brasiliensis (assembly GCF_030463535.1). NCBI lineage: Eukaryota > Metazoa > Chordata > Actinopteri > Characiformes > Bryconidae > Salminus > Salminus brasiliensis. The sequence continues at coordinate 42,079,368 of NC_132885.1, read as the reverse complement.
GAGTGTCTGTCAGACCACGTAAAGTTACAGAGGAAGTAAGTGAGTCAGACTTTCTCTATTACACTCTTTGGCAAACTGACAAACCAAACCAGACCCCCCGAGTCTCACCAGTTAGGTAGCCCATCTGCCGTTTGCACCTTAAACTCGTAAATGCCGTCTGTGTCGTAACCAATTCAGTTCGTTCAGGGAATCATTTCAGAAGATTGATTCATCAACAAATTAGGCATCGCTGCTATGTCAGGTCACTCAATGATGGCATCACGGCCTCAAAGGTTCCGCAGGCCATTTTTAATCAAGGAGCCGAAGCAAGAAGCGCCGCTCCCTTTCCCGAATGAACCTTTGAAACCTATCGAGTTCAAACGAGCGCTCCTGGAGTTCCAGGAAGAATTCCAGATTAACTCTCAGTGACTCACTTTCAGAGCTGGCTCACATGAAAACCTGAGAGTGGAGATGATTGAGTCTGGCGAGAATAGCGGTGTGCAGGGGCGTTGCTGATGTAGGGGGACGAGGGGAATTTCTAAGAAATATAATTTTGCCCCCTTCCCACCAGTCTCACACACACATGCACACACACGGCCTAAAAGAGTCGCATGTGTGTGTTTTTTAAAGGAATCAGTCTCGAGAATAAGAAAAAATTACTCTGTGGACCAATGCAGGATGCTACACCTGGAGCCACTGGTCCAGGGGCAGTGCCTTAACGCTTATTGGAGGTTAATAGTGATGAGCTCACAGTCTTCTGGCTTTAAGAAGTCACTTCCTCGTCAGAAACACACTTTGATGAACAGAAACAAATGAATCCTGACTTTCAGCATGTAAAATGAAACGGCCGCTGCTGGCTCCCGAGGTCTGCAGATAAATGTTTCTCATTTCTACGGCCACTTTACGAGAACATGTTGTCTTCTGGTTGCTATGGCGCGTGATGATGCTAGAGAAGGGAAGTGACATAGCTTGGGGTAAAAAGGTGCAATAACATCGACTGAGGATAAGGGTGTTCATCCGGTGAGCTCTACTCTGTGCAGGTGCCGAAGAACCAGCTGATGAATAGATTCTCCATAATGGGCTCTCACCTACGAACCTAGACTCCATTGGCTCTAATGAACCAACTCTTCAGCTCTCAGAGACAGTTTGACATGTTAGCTTTCGGTCTGGGTTCAGCCTGGACTGTTCTCAACTGTTTCCGGAGGGCGAGCAAGGCTGAAAAAGACGGAGCGAGAGGGCTAATTGTGGATAATCTGGTGATAATTAGTCTGTTGGCTTTGGAGATGCTCAGTAAAGCGGGAGATAAGGTCAGGAAAGATCAGAGAACAGATGTGGAGGAATCTACTAAAGGTGCTTAATAACTGGCCGTGCCACTGCTGGCACCAACAACCACAACCAAACACGTCCTGTTACTGGATATCAGTCCTTCATATCACTGTGGAGGAATTCTGGCCCACTCTTCTCTGCAGAATTGCTGTAATTCAGCCACAGTGGAGGATTTTCAAACATGATTTGCTATTTAAAATACTGCCACAGCATCTCAGAAGGCCACTGCTGTTTCTTTTAAGCCGTTCGGAGATGGACCTTGCTGCATAACCCAACTGTGTTCGAGCTTGATGACTGGACATTCTGGTGGAGAGCAGAATTTATGGTTCTGTCAATTATGGCAAGTCCTCCTGGCAAGGAAACAGCACAGCAACACACCATAGCATCACACTAACACCACCATGCTTCACTGCTGGTCTGATGTTCTTATTTAGCTTTACGCCAAATATAACGGGACACCCGTCCTTACCTTACCTTACCTGAGCACAGGTGAGGCTTGGATCTCAAACTGGGTTTCGTCCTGCCACTGGGAGATTCAGGTTTGAATGCAGGCAATGAGCAGCCAGCCAATATATCAATAGACCTGGCACAAAAGCCTGGTTCTGGGGAGCACACCTTGCCAGAAAGGTAAGATAGTAGCCACAAAACTGTGGTCCAATTACAGTCCTGGAGCATGGCCACGGTTGCCCACCCTAACATCCCCTCTTGGATAGAACAGATGCTATGCTGTACTGCGATTCCAGTGAGATGCACATGCCCAGTCCCCCCACTGCAGTATCAGGTATACTGTTTGTATGTTTGCAGCCCCTGGTAGACCACCTTCTCATCATCATCATCAGTGCTGACAGATTGGGTGGGTTAGGAGGTGACTGTGCCATGAGCCCCTTCCTGAAAAAGCACAGGGCACCAGCATCTCTTGGGCAGCACCAACAAAGGTCAGTAGTAACTAGACCCAAGGTTTTCTCTGTCTGAGGACAAGCACTGCCACCGTTCCTGCTGACCGCGGGCTTTAGGCATCTATCTGTAGGTGAGAGCTGCTTCCTGCCATGCTCTCCTGGATGCTTGGAGGCGCTAGCTGCCTCAGGGATCCCTGGGAATGTGCCTAATGTGCATTACCTAATGTACCTGCCATGCACCCGGCACTGAGCAGTCCGTCAGGCAGGTGCTGTTTCCCGGCTCTTTTTTGTTCATTGGGTACTCTGGCTGACCTGGATTTTGAGGAAGAGTGGCAGAGTGAGATTAGAGTGAGGGGCTTGAGTGTGTGTGTGTGTGTGTGTGTGTGTGTGTGTGTGTGTGGATTTGAGCGCTAAAGGTGGGAAATTAAACAGTAAAGTAATTAACGGGTCCCCGGTGCCGGTGCTGATGAGCCTCCATAATTAGACACACTGTCTGACTTTCTGTTAGGGCCTGTCAGCCCGTCCTGACCGTCCTTCATCGCTTCTCTTGTAAACACTCACACACACTCACACACACACACAAACACACACACACACACACACACGTAGTGATATTAGCATGTTCAGACATTCATAAACACACACACACACACACACACACACTCCCTGGCGCTCATTGATAAAGTATTAATTGCTTTACTACTCCGCCTCTAGTTCAGTTGTATTAGATGAAGCCATAAGAAGAACCAGAGACAACCAAGAGGAAATGCTCTCTTTACACTAGATGATGGAACATAGCTGTGAGGATTTGATGGGTTTACATATGAGAGCAACAGCGAGGTCAGTTACTGTTAGGCTCATGTGCACCTAATTAAAAAGGGTGTATTAAAATGTATTATATATGTATATTACATATAGTATAGATGTGTTGTCGGAGTCAGACTGAATTTATTGGGTTACAGTCGGGTTCAGACTGAATTTATTGGGTTACAGTCGGAGTTCAGGCAGAATTTGTTGGGTTACAGTCGGGGTTCAGGCAGAATTTGTTGGGTTACAGTCGGAGTTCAGGCAGAATTTGTTGGGTTACAGTCGGAGTTGAGGCAGAATTTGTTGGGTTACAGTCGGAGTTCAGGCAGAATTTGTTGGGTTACAGTCGGGTTCAGACTGAATTTGTTGGGTTACAGTCGTGGTTCAGACTGAATTTGTTGGGTTACAGTCGGAGTTCAGGCAGAATTTGTTGGGTTACAGTCGGAGTTCAGGCAGAATTTGTTGGGTTACAGTCGGAGTTCAGACTGAATTTGTTGGGTTACAGTCGGAGTTCAGACTGAATTTGTTGGGTTACAGTCGGAGTTCAGGCAGAATTTGTTGGGTTACAGTCGGAGTTCAGACTGAATTTGTTGGGTTACAGTCGGAGTTCAGACTGAATTTGTTGGGTTACAGTCGGAGTTCAGGCAGAATTTGTTGGGTTACAGTCGGAGTTCAGACTGAATTTGTTGGGTTACAGTCGGAGTTCAGACTGAATTTGTTGGGTTACAGTTGGAGTTCAGACTGAATTTCATGCCTGATTAAAGCCCTGCTCATGTGAGTGTGCGATTCGAGGAGCTGAGCTCGTATCAGCAGTGTTGGACACAAAGAGCTGCTCTGATTTCCGGGCTTATCTGGGATGCATCCCTCTGATAAGCTGCACAACAAAGAGAGGAAGATAACGAGTGAAAAGAGATTTGTGTGTGTGTGTGTGTGTGTGTGTGTGTGTGTGTGTTTGGCTCTAAGTCTCTCTGTCTGTTTGTGTTTGTGTGGGTGACATTAAGTGTGCGTGTGTGTTGAGGAAAAGTGAGTGACAGAGTGTTGAGGTGTGAAGGAGGTATACTGTGTGTGTGTGTGTGTGTGTGTGTGTGTGTGTGTGTGTGTGTTTTCGTACATTTTCAGGACATTTTGCCAACTCTGCTAAAAATAAACTGTTATTTGAGAGACGCCATAGAAGAACCAGTTTTCATAAGGCTTCATAAAGGAACATGATTTTTGATGATTTGATGATTCTTTATCAATATTTAGTTGATCAATATCTGTATTTATGTATTTATTAAAGGTGTTTTGCCCTCAGGGCAGCATGTAGTCAGGGGGCGCTATATGTTTGCCTTTCTGTGTATATTTTTGGAACTGCCAGCAGAGACCTGCTGCCCTCAGGACAGCGTGTGGTCTGCTTGGGCTACATGGAGCAGGGATCTCGCTAAACAGTAAATAGTAGGAAGCCCTGCTGATGACATCACACACTTAAAATGAAGTCATGGCCACAACTTAGTAAGGTGTGGGAACGAGATCTCCGGAATGATGGAATACTGGGGTGATGATCATCATCCAATGTCCTGACCTCACTGATTGCTGAATGCAATCAAATCCTCACAGCAATGCTCCTTCTCCAAAATCTAGTAGAAAGTCTAGAGACAGTTACTCCAACAAAAGCAGGAGAAACTCTTTAACTTTTTAATACCCTTGATTTCAGAAGAAACACTGAATCAGCAGGTGTCCCAATACTTTTGTCCGTATAGTGTAGCTGCATGAACGTTTCACCATGCTAAGCCAGCTTTAGGCACTGCATCCAACTCCCTGTGAGACAGCAGCCTGGCCCAGCGTGAGGGTGTGCGTTTCGAGGGGGATTCGACTTAATCGCTTAATTATTCATGTGTGGGGCTCCAAACCCGTGTGTTTGATGAGAGGGAAAACAGCTCTTAAAAGCGAGAGCAGACGACCGGCTGGGCTGAAGAGTCAATTACACCAGGCAGTCTGTGTGATGTGAGATTCGGAGCGCAAAAGAGGGAGGAAAAGGCACCAGAAGTGGGGAAGAGGACCCTCCGGAAGGTTGAGAAATATTGAACCGGTCTCTTAGCAGACGCTGAGGAGGTTTGTTGTGGCTGGAGTGCTCTCTGTCTCTCTATCTCTTAGTCTCTCCAAGATTGATTTTCTTCAGCATGTTCCTGTAAACACCAGCGCAAGCACTGACCACAACTCATACAGTGCAAAACAGGGTGCTGTTTCTATTTCTGTTGCTTTCTAGCTAAATGCTGCTACGCTACATCTAAACCAACCCTAAGCTTTAAACACTATTCCTCCAATTACACGTATAGTCACGATACAAGGTTTGGCACTCTAGCCATACCAGGCTGTACAAGATCTAAACACTCTAGCCGGTATTGAACCCACAACCCTGTGATCAATAACTCAGCACTCCAACCAAACCTGGGTATTACACACACATCTCTGGAATAAGTAACTCAGCACTCTAGCCAGAAATGCTGGACCTCTAGCCATACCCAAGCTGTACAATAGCAATACACTCTAGGGGTATTGAACCAACAACCCCTGTGATCAATTACCCAGCACTTCCAGACTTTTGGCCTTTTCTGAATTTTCCAATGAAAGTAGAAATTCATGGGGAGCAGCTGTGGTCCTCACAAGGCCCCACTGTATTCATCATCCTGGGACATTTGGTCCCCACTTGTTAATAAATACATATACACACACAGAGATGAACCCACTCACAGGAGAGATAATTGTTCTCGCCCTGCAGTTGTGTTGACGGTTGTGTATTCCTCTCGCTCTCTCTCTCTCTCTCTCTGCTCTCTCTCTCTCTCTGCTCTCGCTCTCTCTCTCTCTCTCTCTGCTCTCTCTCTCTCTCTGCTCTCTCTCTCTCTCTCTGCTCTCTCTGCTCCCTCTCTCTTTCTCTCTCTCTCTCTCTCTGCTCTCTCTTTCTCTCTCTCTCTCTCTTTCTCTCTCTCTGCTCTCTCTCTTTCTCTCTGCTCCTTCTTCTCTCTCCTCTCTTCTCTCTCTCTCTCTCTCTCTGCTCTCTCTTTCTCTCTGCTCCCTCTCTCTTTCTCTCTCTCTCTCTCTCTCTGCTCTCTCTCTTTCTCTCTCTCTGCTCTCTCTCTCTCTCTGCTCTCTCTCTTTCTCTCTCTCTTTCTCTCTATCTCTCTCTTTCTCTCTCTCTTTCTCTGCTCTCTCTCTTTCTCTCTATCTCTCTCTTCTCTCTCTCTGCTCTCTCTGCTCTCTCTCTTTCTCTCTTTCTCTGCTCTCTCTCTCTCTCTCTCTCTCTCTCTCTCTCTCTCTCTCTCTCTCTCTCCGTCTCTCTGCTCCCTCATCTGTTCTGTCCTCCTCACGCTTCTCTTCCTCTTCATAAAACCGATTCTCATGGTCATCGTTCCCCTTCTGATCTTCCTCTATTCTTCTTTCTGTTTTATTCTATTCCCACTTCACCTCTCACCCTCTTCCTCTTCCTCTGCCTCGTCCCCGCTCCCTCGTTCTCCACCGTTGTCTCCGTGTAAAAGGACAGCCGTTTCTGGAGAACAGTTATTTTCTGCCTGAGTGAACCTGAGCTTTAACCAGCTTTTCTCGGCCTTAACCGGCCCTCACATAAACACTCCACAAAGTGCTGAATGGAGTTAGCCTACATTGCTAATCATGTTTCTGATAAAGTGGCCAGGGAGTGAAAGCACAAGAATAAGTGTTTCTAATAAAGTGGTCAGTGATTGGAGGCACATGATTGGGGTTTCTAATAAAGTGGCCAGTGATTGGAGGCACATGATTGGCGTTTCTAATAAAGTGGCCAGTGATTGGAGTCACATGATTGGGGTTTCTAATAAAGTGGCCAGTGATTGGAGGCACATGATTGGGGTTTCTAATAAAGTGGCCAGTGATTGGAGGCACAAGAGTAATGAATCCTCACCATATACTGTATATCATATACTGTATATCCTGTGTGTATGTGTGTGTCACAGGTTACTCGTGGCCACTCCCTGCCATCCTGTGCCCGGTGTGGATCTATCTGGACGTCCTGCTGTCCACAGCGTCCATCATGCACCTGTGTGCCATCTCTCTGGACCGCTATGTGGCCATCCGTAACCCTTTCCACCACAGCCGCTCCCGCTCCCGCGCCCGTGCCAAGATCACCGCCGTCTGGACCATCTCCGCTGGTCAGTCAGTGTCACTTGACCTCTCTGAGTAAGGAGGAGGGGGGTTTCTGATAAAATGGCCAGTGAGCCCCTGCGTGTAGGTGAACAGTTCCACCTACAGTGTGGCTGTACTCACTGCACACAGCTACAAAGCCCACCTCTGTGGTGGGTGTTTCTGATAAAATGGCGAGGTGATAAAAAGAGGTGACTTAACTGGCAGCATCTGTGTCCAGAAGTCCAGAATTCCAGATTTGAGTCCAGAATGAGGCTTAATAATAATAATCACAGGGCAGGTGTTTCTAATAAAGTGGCCACTGTGATTCACCTCTAAGTTCAGCACTGGCGTCAGACTGCAGTCGGGAATTGGGAATATTGGGAAGAGGCTCATGGGAAGGTGTAATTTCGGGAATGTGCTTTCATTCTGAGCGGAGAATACCAGGATGTCGTACGCGAGAGCAGGTAACCGTTAGAAACTGCATAAACGACAGCCTCGCCAATGTCCAGCTGATTTGGCCAATGAGCTCCCGGCAAGAGGGCATTACTGAACCGTTAATGAACAGGGGCCGAGAGAGAGAGAGAGAGAGAGAGAGAGAGAGAGAGAGAGAGACTCTCATTAGGGCTGAATGGGATTTTATCAGTGTCCTGCAAAGCTTAACCTAGCAACAGCAGCAATGGAAGAACACATTAGTGGGCGGAGCCTGAAGAGGTAAGTTAGCACAGAGCTAATGACGTCAGACAGTCATTGAGGACTGTAGCTTTATTACACATTTAACCTTTGAACTCTGAACCATTAGCAACATGCTAACTGCCACACATGACAGAGTTAGCCCTCTGATAGCTGCTGGTGTTAAGATGAAGTTCTTCATGTAATAAAAGCAGAAACTGATCCCACATGTTGAAGCAAACTAATCTCCATCTGTTCATTAAACCAATCAGCTGCTGAAGGAGAGCCACCGCTCTCTCTTTCTCTCTCTTCAGCAGGATTAGCTGATCTCAGCGCTCGGCGCAGGCTGTCGTCTTTGCTGGATGATCCAAGAGTTGTATTTGACGCCGTTTAAAATGTTGCAGCAGCAGATCAGATTATTAATAATAAAGTGCTGCTGGAAAACTGGAGCTTCAGTAGAAGGCTGGTGGACAAACCCAGTGATTGCTAACAGGCTACTCTTAGATTCTGTTAAATTTGTAATTTAGAAAATGTTTGTGGACACCCCTGTAGAGAAGTACTGCCAGTAGAACAGGACTCTCTGGAGCAGATCAACATCATGACCCTATTGGCTCCATGCTGCCTAATAATGCCAGGTGTGGGCTAGAGGGGTATAAAGCCCCCAGCATTGAGGAGCTGTGGAGCAGTGGAAGAACTGTGTTCTCTGCAATGATGGTGGTGGAGGAGCTTCATCCAGTACTTTTGGGATCAGTTGGGGATGATGAGGTGACCAACATCCTGACCTCACTAACTCTAGCTCTCGTTGCAGTCAATGCAGTGCAATGCAATCAAATCCTCACAGCAATGTTCCTCCAGAATCTAGTAGAAAGTCTTCTTCTCTGGACAGTAGAGACAGTTACTCCAACAAAAGCAGGATGAGCTCTTTAATACCCTTGATTTCAAAAGAAACAGTGAATGATCAGGTGTCCCAATACTTTTGTCCATACAAGCTGAGAGGCCAGTTTATTAGAAACACTGACCACTGATGAAGGGCTAGAAGATGGCTAACGCTATACTGTGTATCAACAGATAGGCCACCGTCTCTAACTATGCAGTAGCAAGGTGGACCTATATGGGATGTGTTTCTGATAAAGTGGCCAGTCAGTGTAAGTGTGCAGAAAGGACAGTGGTGTGGTACCTTCCCACTGATGGACAGGGTAGGATGGGGGCAGAACAATTGGGCAGATGAGCTAACTATTTACCAACAAGGGGAACCAATTTGATTGGTGTTTCTGATAAAATGGCCAATCCATACAGAGACAAGGCAGGTGTTTCTAATAAACTGGCCTAAACTCAGGCTATGTGAGGAACAGGAGTGGATTGTGAGGTCTTTGAGGCCAGTTACTTTATCCATGATGAAATCAACAAATCTATGAACTTTGATGGAGGAGTGGGAGGAGGAGGTGGGGGGGGGGGGGGTACATGCCCCCCTCAGCTTGAGTCGACACGATGCCTCTGATCTGGACCCCCACTGTCCACTGATCGCAAGCCTCATCCTGAGGCACAGCGCCTCCCCCACCGACCAAAACCCCTAAAGATCAACCTTGATGTGCAGGGATTTATCGTCACCATGGAGATCTCTTATCGCCATGGCGATTCTGCTGAAAGTTCGTCCTTGAGCAATATCGGGCTCCGGTGAGCGACGGCTGGGGGTCAGAATCAGGCATTAACGCACCCTACGCTAATGCTGCGCTTGCTGATGGCGAAAGGCTTCGTTTAGTGTAAACAGAGCAGCAGAGTGGGCCATAAAACACTGATTTCTCCCCCCTCCCTCAGCGAGAGGACGGCAGAGGGTGAGGAGGCTTGTCCTTGAGCAGGAACGCTCCCCATAAATCACTCCACCAATAACGTCCCATTGAGCATCCCATCGAGTTTACAAGAGGGCCGATTCCCTCTCGGATGTTTGGTATTCTCACAGTACTGCGCCGCGGGGTAATGGGGTACATTACAGATTTGTGCTGCCTTCTGTACGAGTGTCAGGAAAAGGGGTCATTTGAGAAGTTCTGGATGATTAAGGTTAGCGCTGGGGGCGCTGGGGGCGCTGGGGGCGCTGATGGGTATTTATCATTGTTTGCTGTTCACCCAAAAATAAAGCGAACCCTCTACACTTTAACCTCAACTCCAACCCATTCTCACGTCTAGTAGTTCCAGGTCTGTTATAACACAAAAACTTTGGATACCACATCCATGCACGTAGTGAGCTAACACACAGAGTTAGCTCAATGGTGGACAGTGTGTGTGTGTGTGTGTGTGTGTGTGTGGTGGGGGGTAGGGGGGGCACACGTGTGTGTTTTAGAAAACATCTGCGTCTATCAGAGAGTGATTTTCCCATTTCTGTGCCAAACTCATTTCAGCCCAAATAAGCCATTTGTGATGGGCACAGGCTTCAGGTTAGCTCCTTAATTATATATACTTAGAATCACACACACACACACGTACACACACACACACACACACACGTACACACACACACACACACACACAGGACTGTTGATGAAATACTGCAGTATGAAATTTTCATGCCGCAGTAGCCATGGCCACCAATATCTTCCCTGAGTTACAGCACTGCTCAATTAATCTGCTGCTGTATACACACACACTATTAGGGCAAAAGTATTGGAACACCTGTTCATTCATTGTTTCTTCTGAAATAAAAAATGATCCTGTTTATTCTGACCACTAATGACACTGTCTGCTCAACCTGCTTATTTTGGTTGCTCAGTCCATCCCATTCCCATCCCACCTCCTGGCCCACCCTGACACAACCAGTTGCCCGAAGTACTTTCCCACTCTTCCCACCTCCTGTCCCACCTCTTGTCCCACCTTTCCCACCCTCCTTTCCAACTCCTGACCCCCATATTGTTCCACTTGCTATTCAACCTCTTATCCCACTCCTAAGATCTTCTGGAATACCTCCTGGCCCACCTCTTCTCCAACCCCCTGTTCCACCTCCTGGCCCAGCCTGACACACCTGTTGGCCCACATTTCCCACCTCTTGTCCCACATTTCCTACCTCATACTCCACCTCCTGGCCCCCCCTTCCCACCTCCTGGGCCACACTTCCCACCTCCTGGCCCACCTCTTGTCCAACCTCCTGTTCCACCTTCTGGCCCACCCTTCCCACCTCCTGGCCCACCTCTTGTCCAACCTCCTGTTCCACCTCTTGGCCCACCCTTCCCACCTCCTGTTCCACCTCTTGTCCCACTTTTCCCACCTCCTGGCCCACCCTGACACACCCGTTGGCCCACATTTCCTACCTCTTACTCCACCTCCTGTGCCACCCATGTCCACCATTGGCCCACATTCTGTCCCACCCTGTTCCACCTACTGTCCCATCTCTTGTTCCACTCTGTCCCAGTCTGTCCCACTCTGACCTGACTTTAGTCCAACGTAGGTCAACAGTCTGTTCCACATCCCACTCCTGAGAGAAGCCTTTCTTCATCTCAGCGGTTCCTCTCATGTTCTTAATAACTTTGTCCTGGAAATGTCTCACATTTCTAGACGAGCTGATATTATAGACAATACCACAGAAATAAAATAGAACTGAATTTACATCAAAAATCTAAAAGCTTTTCTTTTCTTGCGTCTTTGGCAGGCATCTCAATGCCCATTCCAGTTCTGGGCCTCCGTGACCACACCAAAGTCTTCAAGGATGGCAGCTGCTTCTTGACAGATAACTCCTTTGTGCTGATCGGCTCGTTTGTGGCCTTCTTCGTGCCGCTGACCATCATGGTGGTGACCTACTTCCTGACCATCAGTGCCCTCCAGAGCGAGGCTACCCTTTGTCTGGAACAGCTGGTGCCACGGCCCCGTTGGAGCACTGGTTTGACCCTCAGTTTCCTGCCCGGCCCGGCCTTCTCTCCGTCCGAGAAGAAGTCCTTCCTGCGCCGCTCCCTAAGTCGTGAGGCCGGGGTCTCGTCCTCACCGTTTGGCCGCCGCACTGCGCAGTCGCTCGGCAACGAGCGCAAGGCCTCCAAAGTCCTGGGTGTGGTTTTCTTCCTCTTCGTGGTCATGTGGTGCCCATTTTTTGTCACGAACGTTCTGGCGGTGGTCTGCCAGCCCGCTACTTGCCACGATGATGTCATGGGCGGGTTGCTCAACGTCTTTGTGTGGGTAGGCTACCTGTCATCAGCTGTGAACCCACTGGTCTACACACTCTTCAACAAGACCTTCCGCTCTGCCTTTGCTAGGTATGTTCGATGTCAGTATCACGAGGAGAAGAAACCATTGCAGCTCATCCTGGTCAACACTATCCCACCGTTAGCCTACCAGTCTACACACCTGCCACTTGCTGGAAGTTTGGGAAACGGGGACTTCTCTCCGCCCCTTTCAAGTAAAAAAACTCAGCTGTGTCAAAAAGGCATGGAGGAAAATGTGACCTGTGTGTAACTGAAACTCGAACCTGCTGAACCTAAAAAGGGTGTGCCCAAGGTTCAATGCTGGGCCCTTCGTTTTTGTTACCTTACAGATGGAGCTGGATCTTCTGAGGCCACAAACGAAAAAAAAAAAAAAAAAAAAAAATGAACTATGTTTGTTGGGCCAAGCCGCTGTAATCAGGTCCAAACTCCAACGCTGCCTGCTTCAGATGTCAGGGACTTTGGAGGTTTATCATGCAAGGTCAAATTCAGAGCATCTCTGGAATATCCCAAGGTAGAAGCCAAAATCTGAGAAATCTGAGACAGAGCAAGGATTCCAGTCAAGTATGACAGATCAAACCAGCCATGGGAAAAATGGAAAAATGGAAACCAGATTCAAGCATGTACATAAATTGTGTTCGGTCTGTGAAGCAAATGGGTTTTGTATTTTGTACGAGTCAAGATGTATGTATTTTGTACGAGTCGCTGTATTTGATGGTATTTCATAGTCGCTCTTCTTCATAATGTCAGGCTCAAGACTATGAGCTGATCAAAGCTGTAGTCAAACGGTATGTAGTGTTTTTAAAGTGTTTGGTGACTATGATCTACTGGTTTTGTGAAAGTGGTTGCCAACGTGACAGACGTCTGCTCAGCCACGCCTACAGTCCAGTCCATTTCCAGACCTCGCATAGGAACAAACATGGATTTATTACCTTGCAAATTGCAAATGGAGGTTCTTTAGGAACACCTTACCTCAGTAAGTCAGTGTCGTCGTCTACCTGCAGGTGAACATGAAATGTTGTGGATGTTGTTTGAAATGTGAATTATGATGTGATGATGTTTTTATACCAGTCATGCCGCAATCAGGTTCTTCGTGATCATCAGCGTTTGGGTTATCATTACTGCTAGAGAAGGACGTCTGGTCGGCGCCACATTACGCTGCAGTGAAGATTCCCCCCAGAGAACAATAGTTTTAAATGTTCAGACTGATAAAGTTTATAAGGTCCGATCTAAGGGTCACCCTCTCTAAACGTGCGACGGTTTTCACGATTTTCCTCAATAAAGTTTCCAAAGACCGAAGATTTTTTTCCGTGGTCTTAATATTCCTAGGGACCTTGAGTATGCTGTGATGTACCGGGTTTTGTCGGAGTTGTTGTTTACTAAAATGTCGTCTGCGAAAGAGAGAAGACACCCAAGGAGAGGCGAGCGGCGACTGAACCGAGGCAGGAGGAGGGTGAAGCGGCAGGAGGAGGGTGAAGCGGCAGGAGGAGGGTGTCCGGCAACCGAGAGAAACGGCTTGATTATTCATCCGAATCAACTGAATGTAAACGTGGCAACAAAAGTGGAAATGCGATGCTACCGAGCGGACCAATCCCAGTTGTTGCGGCCTGTGACGTCGTGAGGCGTCCGTTTTCCGGCAAAGTGCTCGTCAGGCTACAGCGTAGGGTATAGCTTTGATTCAAAAAAGAAGAAGAAATGGGCCTTGATTCTGCATTGGCGGCAGTTTAGAAAGAGACGGTAGGTAACTTACATTTACATCTACATATACGGTATTTAGCAGATGCTCTTCTCCAGAGCGACTTCGCTATCTACTCAAGAAGAACCTCAGCTAGTTTAAATAGACAAAAAATTAAAGCTCCTCTAATCTTAGACTCTACTAAACACAAGTCAGTATGGAGACCATAGTACTCTTCTCTTAACCTGAGTACTCTTAGAAGAGGAGGGTCTTCAGTCTGGGTTTGAAGACAGCGAGCGTTGGACTCTGCTATTCAGACACCCAGGGGAAGTTCGCTCCACCACTTCGGTGCAGGACAGTAAAAAGTCTGGACGCTCGTCTTCCGTGGATCTTAAAGGATGGCGGGTCGAGCCGAGTCGTACTTGAAGCTGGAAGGGCTCTTGGTGCAGATCAGCTTTTGACCATCGCCATCAAGTGCGGAGGGGCTGGCTGGTCCAGTCTTGACTTTGTAGGCCAGAGTCAGGGGTCTGAATCTGATGAGGGCATCTCAAAGCATCAACCGAGCAGATCTCACCAAAGAACTGACAGCAAGATCCAGTCCTCACTTTCAGTCCTACGGAGCTCCTGGTTATTAAGAATCCTCTGAAAATAAGGATGCAGACAGGCTGGCGTCTCTGAGCACTCGTTTGTTCTCAGAGGTTGGAGAGACGGCAGCACGAGCTCTCTGAGAACGTTCACTACTGATTGTGGAGCATCAGGTTCAGGCTATTTCTGATCTCAGAATAACCTGCTGTGTTGTTGTTATGGTGACACTCATAAATCTGTTTACAGACGGAAAACCAGTCACCTTTGACTCAAGGTAGTTAAAACGTGTGTGTGTGTGTGTGTGTATGTGTGTGTAAGTATTCCAGTCAGAAATGCACTAAAATATATAACAGCATTTTGCTCTGAGTGTGTTCTAGATCTGGAGTCAGTTCTCTGGAATGATGGTGGAGCTCCATCCAGTACTTTTGGATGGGATGAGTAACGCTTTTGTTGCTGAATGCAATCAAATCCTCACAGCAATGCTGCTTCTCCAAAATCTAGTAGAAAGTTTAGAGACAGTTCATTGTCATTGTTTCAGTCATGTTCTTTGGATTAATAAAAATAATATTGATATATTATTGTTATTTATATGCTTATTATTATTATTATTAATAATAATAATAATACCAATAATATTATTCATATAATATATTATTATTATTGACATTAATGTTTATTATTATTGTTGTTGTTATTAATATGAGTATTCTAGATATTAATATGATTGTTATTTATATTAATATGTTTATTGTTACTGTTATTAATATTATTATTGATTTATTTATTAATATTATTATTACTTATTTATTTATATTATTTTATTATTATTATTTATTAATTGTTAAGCTAACTGTGCTAACGGTCACGTTCGTGAGTTTAGTGTGGGAAGTCACACAAAAAGAGGCTGTCAAACTCTTTTATGTAGATTTTTAAATATATGTATATATTATTGCCAATGTTTAAAATGATGTTACTATTAGAATTATTGTAACAAACTGAACATTATTATTATTATTGAAACTTTTCCATTAATGAACTGTTCGGCCATGTCAGAAATATCGCTTACGTCACAACTCGGCCAATCATGCTGCATCGACAGTTCCCATGTGTTCGACTTCAGCGTCCGACAGACAGTGTAAATGTGGTGCTTCCTGGTGGGAAACTCGTTTTCCCGATAAAAGCGACACCACCTGAACACAGCCTCAGTTACGCCCTCCACCAAGAGGGGTGGGGAAGGAAGCAGCTGTGTGATGCTATCTGAGGAGGCTAATAAGTGTGAACACAATCGACCAACCTGAAAGATAACAAGCTCCTCACATCAGTCCCACACAGCCTTTGGAATGAAGTGTTGTGTGTGTGTGTGTGTTTGTGTGTGTGTGTGTGTGTGTGTGTGGGAGCAGGAACGTCGGCTCTCATTAAGTGACTGGCACCTGTGCGTTTGGCTAATCAGGCCGCTGCAGCCGTCTCTGCTGGGAAATGGGCCGACGTGGGCGAGGCGCTCCTTTTTTACCCTCCTTCACATTAAAGAGCTTTAAGAAGATTTAGTTCAGCCTCATACTGGAGAACTGTGAAGTCGATGCTTTGCTACATTATCAGCTCACATACTCACACACACACACACACACACTCAAACATATTAATGAAATAAATCAATTAAGAAAAGCTCTGCTACAGTTCGGCCTCATAAGCTGCTCCAACACAGAGCAAACAACAAATTCATTTACCCCCCGCCCCCACCCTGAAGACAGACCACCAGCTTCACTCTCACCCTGAAGATAGACCACCAGCTTCACCCTCACCCTCAAGATAGACCACCATCTCCCCCTTACCCTCAAGATAGACCACCATCTCCCTCTCACCCTGAAGATAGACCACCATCTCCCCCTCACCCTGAAGATAGACCACCATCTCCCCCTCACCCTGAAGATAGACCACCATCTCCCCCTCACCCTGAAGATAGACCACCATCTCTCCCTCACCCTCAGGATAGACCACCAGCTTCCCCCTCACCCTGAAGATAGACCACCAGCTTCCGCCTCACTCTGAGGGTTGACCACCAGCTCTCCCATCACCCTGAAATTAGACCACCAGCTTCATCCTCACCCTCAAGATAGACCACCTGCCCCCCTCACCCTGAAGGTAGACCACCAGCTTCCAGTCAGTCAGAGGAAAGATGTGGACTGGGAGGGTGTGCAGGAGTGTAGCAGCAGGGTTCCAGCCCACAGTGGGATGACCGAGCTGAGCCAGTACCACTGAGGAGGGGGCGTGATGTTAATTTTTCGCTGTAACCCCCCCACCCCGAGGCGTGTGTTTGCATGTGATATGCAGATGCGACAGGACGCCTAATAAAGCGGCGCGTGCTGGCGTGTGATATGTAGATGTGGCAGGCCGTCTCAAACCCGCCTCTTTGAACTCTCTGCGTGAAATGCCAGCCGGCACGGCTGCTGGAAAGAGCGAGAGCGTGAACTGCGCTTGGCACGACTGACGTGTGTTTTACTGGGGGTGTCCCAACCCCACCGCCCCAACCCCACCGCCCCAACCTCACCACCCCCAATCCCACCCGTTAAGGTGTAACTAAATTATTCACATATGTCAGCTCACATCTGTAATCCTAATTAA